>NC_081308.1:27320673-27622692 GCF_030435805.1 Mustela lutreola | reverse complement strand
AGTAGGAAAAGGAAATACATCTTTGTGTCTGGCTCATTTTCTTTGTCCCTTGGTCCCTCTCTTCTCTATCTCTGTCTCTCTTTGTATCTCTATCTCTGTCCCTTTCTCTCTCTTAATGGCACTTTGGAGAGGGTAGGCTATTAGAGCATACATTATGCAGTCGCATTCCCTTTACATAGAGAAAGAAATGGGCAAAGTGAAAAATGTTCCTCTCTGAATGTTGAACCTTCCATAGGCCATTTCCATAGTCTCAGCAATGTCCTATATGGGGCCTCAGGGATGTGTAAGCAAATCCAAGAGTAGTCAGCTCATTCTAGTTTTAGCAAACACTTTTCATTAATTCTTTGTGGAAAAACCACTTCCCCAAAGTGGAAAAAAAAATGTGCCTAGGCAACTAGATGTTTTAAGCAGGAAAAGGAAATGTCTCCTCATAGCTCTGGCTCATTTTCTTCGTCCCTCTGTAGTGTCTGTTTATCTTTCCTCTCATGTCTTTGTCCCCCATTCAGTCTCTCTCTCTCTCTGTCTCTCTCTCTCTGTCTCTCTCTCTCTCTCACACACACACACACACACACACACACACGACTTCATTATGGATATGTGTGAATAATGATATCTTGTTATGCATGGCTTTAGGAGTCTGATACAAAAAATATATGATTCCCTTTGTTCATTTAATCCCTCCCTTTGACTTGGGTGTGTAACATTTTTTTTAAAAAGCAGAAATTTATAAAGGGAGAATAAGGTACAGATCCTGCCTTCAGAGTATTGACTGAACTGGGGAGATGGGCATGCTCAAAGATATAAACAGCTAACCATTTTAGGTCACATAAAATGCAACTTATGAGAAAAGCATATACATACATGTAGATGCCACAGAAGATGAAATTCAGGAGGATTTCACTGAGGAGATGCCATTAGAACTCAGCCTTAAAAGATGAGAAGGATTTAACAAAGTTTAGAACACAGGGAACCTTTGGCAGAAGGAACAGAGACACAGTGATGAAAGTCAAGGTCATTTTCAGGAATGCAAAGGGCTTTCTGTGGTTTTGTTAGAGGGGAGGAACAGCAATGCCTTTGTAATGGGACAGTAGATTGGAGTATTCGGCTGAGAGCTTTGGCAGCCACGCTAAGTAGTGAAAGGAGCCAAAGGAGGGGAAAATGTACCTTTTCTTATATATCTCTTTATCTTATTCACATACCTTTTGAGGAAGAAATTTATTCAATATTAATCTAATAAATTACAATAAGACCAAATGATAAAATGTATAGGCAGTCATGTTTCAGCACACTTTATGGAATAACTCTCTCATAGTTCTTCTCCTTAGTAGTTCGAGCGTAACAAAGCAGTGAGTTGAAACCCTCCCAGCCAAAATTGACTCACCATCTGTTAAGGTTGCCTAGATGGAGATTCTACATTTGATAGCTAGTTAGATTCATTAGCCACTTTGTTCCATTCTATTCTAAGATACAGGAATCAGTGTACTATTATACCTTCTTACAGTTGGATTCTCCATTTCTTTTTTCCAATTAGGCTTATTCCTAAAATGGTTTATGAAGGGGCCTTTGGCAGTGGTATGGAGATAGGTAAGAGAGAAGAGGGAAAGACTCCAGGAAGCTAAGCTCACAATTTAAGGCTCATTGCCTAAGGCTTCCTGAAGTGTTTCATCTAGAAAGAGACAGTTTAACCCTCCTTATGGGGTTTGCTTTTATTCTGCAGCAATAATATGTTGGTGGAGACATGCTTCAGTGCATAATTAAAGAACCCATTTCAATTACAGTTTATCCACTGCTGCTCAAGATACCGCAGATATTTGGGTCTACTGCTGTTATCCATTCCCAATTAATGTCTGCCTTAGATTTATTTCAATATGCTCTGTTATAAAACTTGATTGTTGTTGATCCCACCTTCCCACTTAATTTCAAGCAGGCTTCTTGATGACCTGGCAAAACCAACGAAAAGCTAAATAAAAATATCTTTAGACTGTAGTATAATGCTGCAGATTTTTTTTTTATGTTAGTCAAGTCATATTGATGCCACAATTTTCATATAATAGCGTAAGAGACATTCTTCTTTGGGTCCTTTTCTTTGATTCTGAATACCTAAATAAGACCAGTGGAATAAGCTGAAAAATCGAAGGAGCTTTGACCCCCCAAAAGTGCCAGCTTCAGGTCTGGATCAGAGACACCAGTAAATTTTGTATTCAAGAGTGATAAGGTGATTTGGGCAGGTGATTGCTGATATGAGGGAGAAACTATAGTTTTTGAAGTATTCTATCCATTTATTGGGATTGAATTAGGATCAAAAACATAAATTTCATCCCTCTGGGGTTAAGGATCCTATTTAAGAATAAGAAAGTTATGCTAAGTGAAATAAGTCAGAGAAAGACAAATAATGTATGATCTCACTTATATGTGGAATCTAGAAAACAAGACAAAGGAACAAAGCAAACAAAACCAAAACTCACAGATATGGAGAAAGCAGTGGTGGTTGCAGAAGGAGGGGGTTAGAGGGGATGGATGAAATGGGTGATGGGGGTCAGGAAGCACAGACTTCCAGCTGTGAAATGAAGAGGTCATAGGGATATGGTGTGCCACATGGTAACTATGGTCCTTGGTGTTGTGAACTTCGTATCCTGACAGTATCTACACTTATTATGGTGATCATTTCACAGTGTATACATGTGCTGAATCATTGTGTCATACACCTGGAACTGATATAGCATATATACTTTACCTCAATAAAAAAAGAAAGAAAAAAATATGGGTCTTGGTTTATCTGCCTAAGAGCTATAGGAGAGAGAGTATATCCTTCTGTGGTTTACCTTTCATGGTGAAGTATATCTAAGGATTAGTTATTGTGGGAATTTACCTGCTCAAGATAGATGCCTGGATGGCTATCTAAGTAAGAAAACTTATTTTGCAGTCCCCCATCCTGTGTTTGATACTTTCGTGCTACACTTGCCGAAAAGAAACTACTGCTTCCTGTGGCTGTAAGTCCCAGGAACAGTTTTTCTCTATTTTTCCCAAACCATTTCAAAGAGTCTACTTCAGTTATTTCATAAGTACCATTACAATGAGCATATAGCCACATTGGATTTTATTCTGTGACTACAAAGACCTTCAGTTTAAGGAATTAACAGTGCTCACACTTTCCAGCTAGGGTTCCTTTGTGGCAGAGGGAGAACTGCTTTACTTGGGAAGATTAGTCTACTGCTCCAAACGTCAGGTATCAATAAAATTCTTACTTATATTTGCCTGTCTTAACTTTTCCAGGGTTGCTTGACACTAGACTCCTAGTTCCTATCCCTTAATTATGCAAATACGCATTTGAAAATGTTTTAGATAGATTTTAATTATCCTAGTTGACTTAAAAACTAGGATTAATTCATGGAGCACTGGGTGTGTTGCATAAACAATAAATATTGAAACAATGAAAAAAATAAAAGTAAAACAAAAACAAAAACAAAAACAAAAAAAAGAAAAAAAAACCCTAGGATTTAAATGTCAGTAGATCCTAAATATCAATATTGAAGAGTTTGGAAGGAACTTATCTTCTATATGTTCATTCATTCCATCCATTCTGGGTATTTGCTATGTGCCAGGAAAAAAATTATTCTTGAAATTCATGCTCATGTACTTGACATCATGCAAAATAGGTCGGTCTTTCTTTTGATTTTCAAAATTATTCATTTAAAAATTAACCTACATTAGGGGCGCCTGTGTGGCTCAGTGGGTTAAGCCGCTGCCTTCGGCTCAGGTCATGATCTCAGGGTCCTGGGATCGAGTCCCGCATCGGGCTCTCTGCTCAGCAGGGAGCCTACTTCCCTCTCTCTCTCTGCCTGCCTCTCCGACTACTTGTGATTTCTCTCTGTCAAATAAATAAATAAAATAAATAAATAAAAAATAAAAAAAATTAACCTACATTAAAACAAAATTATATCATTATGATTATATTCTAATCCTATGGCAGGAGGTCAATCTTGTTATTTTTCCCTTATGTGAAATATATAACTGAAATAAAAATTACATCTAAGATCCCAAGAGGCATTTTGCTATAGGAATGCATATCCATAAATTATAGGGTTGTTTCTTCATCAGCTTTCATATTATCCAGTTTCTGTCTCTTCATGATAATAGGGATGGGTAATAAACATAGAAAGAAATGTAAATGACCACTTTAAGAAATTTCATTATGTGTTTATGTGTCAAACCTACACTTTTAAAAATATTTTTCCATTTGAAAAGAATTATCACCCATTGTATGATCAAGGCAGCATAAGGCAATATAGACAAAAGCTGTACACACTATTCATATTATTCACATGAAGATGAACATTGTGGGTATGTTTTATTACACTATTTTACCAGGATGCCAGAAAACTCAGTGTGTTTTTATTCGGGCTAATTTAGAGAAACTTACCTAATCTGTACTGCATCTAGTGGACACAAAGGTTTTAAAAAGTAGTTGGAAAAAGCCCAGGTGCTGAGGCATTTTTAGTAGGCTCAAAAACATCTAATTATCTTTGACGTTTTTTGATACTATTGATTCTAACAGATTTTCTCTTTTAAAAAATCATTCCTTGTAGAATATAAGATTTGCCCTTATAGTAATAATAACCCATTCTCATATGAGTAATACAATTGCACATTTAGTAGGGTTAATTGTACATTTTAATACAGCAGCCAATTCAAAGCTCTAATTTATTAACAGTATTAGAATTATTTTAAATTAAGCACAGGTAACATTGATTTAGATAAATGGCATATGTGGTAGTTAAATTTTATTTTCAATTGTGTAGTAATTCTGGAACTTAGGCACTATGGTTGGTAAAATTTGTATTCGCTTATTATAATGGATTTTTACTCACTTGGCATAAAGAGAAAACAGAATTTTCTGTAGACAAAGTAACTCCTTAGAAGCCTGTTTTAGGCTCATAGGATATTTGGTTTAAGCAGGAAAAAATGCACATGTCATATTCAAGTTTGAAAATGACTAGTCACTTCTGGTACTATACTGAAATATAAACATAATCAAGATTGTAAAGATATTTTTGGACCCACGCATTTCTTTTATTAAAATGTATAATTTCCTGTGATATACTCCTTTTTTTACATGTTTTTTTAAATTTTTTAAGTTTTTATTTTCATTCCATTTAGTTAACTTAGAGTGTTGTATTAATTTCAGATGTACGGTATAGTAATTCAGCACTTCATACATCACCCTGTGCTCATCATGACAAGTGCACTCCTTAATCACCATCACCTATTTGATGTGTTTCTTTTTTTTCATACTGTAATGATTTTAATTGAAAATAGAAATGCTTTTCTTTTATTAAGAAACTAGCAGAATCTGATTTGGGTAAACACACTTAACTAGAAAAGTAATTAACCGTTGGAAGGAGATTATAATTTATAGAGAAATGTGGTATATTGCCAATTCATGTCAAGGTACCGAGTATAGCTCAGAATGAGTGAACAGCATTTTGTTAGTGGTGGGTTATATTGTAAGGAATCCCTTCCTAAGAATACAAGCATTTATATAAAGGATGTTTGCTTCCTAAAAATGTGAGTGTTGCCCAAGTACAGAATCTCACCCGATTATTCCAGTGATTACCAAAGCCCAACACCTTCCATTTTACAGCTCATTTAAGCAGCATTTTGGGATCTTTAGGCTAGAATATGTAAAGAGCTGTGAAAACTCTTAGTGGTATCTGATGTGAACTGTGGATCACTTTGACCCTTCACTCCTACCTCTGAATCTTGTATATATTCCCACTGCTCTGGTGGATTGTATATGTCTGAAATGTATGTTTGTGAGGAGAGGGAGGGTAACTTATAGAAAAGAAAATGGAGAATCCGAAGGGATAAGGAATTAATGTATCGCTTCCAGTCTTTTGTTTTAACTGGGAATCAGAAAGTTTTATCCTGTCAAACCAGTCAAACCATTTCCATTTGGAAATTATATATGTACTAGCATATATCCCTACATGCTTCTTTAAGCCTGTTTCCTTGGAGTTATGGTTGGGCATGCATACCGATTTATCTCATCTTTTGTCTACAATAGGCAAAAAAAGAACAAAAAAACAGTTCTGAAAACTTTCTATATTTATTTCCAGTAAGGGTAAGAATTTTAAAAATATGGACAAGAGTCAGTAGAAATATTTTCCATCGTGAAAATTCAAAGTGAATGTTTGCTGTTTGTCTCAAGTCCCAGTTAAATCCGATTTTGAGATCCCTTCACCACCAGTCATCTGCTTCCCTCACCCTAATTTGAGCTTTCATCCTGCTGTGGTTAACTCATTCTAACACCTCTGTAGTCCAAACAATGTCAGTGCCTTTTATTCCCTTCCTTGTTATTCTTGTGCTCAGGTAGTTCATGGATCACTCTTTCTTTTCTTGATCACTCCAGACCTTCAAAATCCTGCTTAGGTAGTTTCGTGTGTGTGTGTGTGTGTGTGTGTGTGTGTGTGTGTGTTTTCTAAAATGCCTACATTTCACCCCCAAAAATTTTTTGTACAATACTGCCTGAGACCTCCATCAGCCTCTGTCCATGTGGCTTCCCTACATTCAAGGACTACTTTTACATATCTAAAGATTTCAAATCTTGAAGATAAATCTCAATGGTCATTCAGTTTTGTTCTCATTCTACCAATATTTGTTGTGTAGTTCTGTGCCATGTTTTGTTGTACGCATTGGGTATACTGCCATGCCCAAAACAATGTCCCTTTCTTGTGGAATTTACATTTTAGCAGGGGAGGCAAAATTAAGCAAACAAAGACATGATGAAATATAAGATAACAATGCTTTAAGAAATCATTGGGGTAGAGGAGAATGGAAGTGGTATTTTAGACAGAGTGGTTAGGGAAGGACGCTGAGAGTGTGACATGAAGCAGAGATATAATGAAGTAAAGAAACAGGCTAGTAGCTAGAGAAAGCAAACTGGGATGATGGAACCTGTAAAGACCAAGGCCCTGAGATGGGAGCATGCTCTTCCAAGAATAGCAAGGAGACCATGCTCCCTGCCCTAACTTGAGCATTGGTTGGTATGATATGATAAATGAAAAGGAACCTTATGATAACAAATAAAATCTGTCTTGAGGAGGGAAAAAGCATACATGACAGCAGAAGCCTCAGTATGAAAAGGCACAGTTCAAACATTTGTTCTTGTATTTAGTTTGCTGTGTGATTTTGGGCAACATGTTAGATTTTGCTAAACCTCATCTGCCTCATTTGGAAAATGAGCATAATGACATCTCTCTCATTGATTTATTGTGAGGAATACATATGAGATGTCTGGCATTCAATCATACACTTAATAAATGATAGTTGTGTCAACTATTCATTATTATTTTATTATTATTTACATGCAGAGACATGTTCATAAGATAAATGAAGCAGAAACTGAAGATGTTCTTAGGAGCTGGGCCCACTCAATTCAATGTATTTGTTTTGATACAATCACCAAATGTGTGAGGATACCAGTAATTAAATTTCAATACTTTCTTCCATTTTACATGTTTCTATAAACTGATAAAATAACAGAATGTAAATGAGCAAATTGCATACTCGGTCTTCACCACAGATACGTAAAATTATTTCTAAAATTAGCCCTTGGCCTTCCAATTTCTTATTGTCATACTCCATGGAAATGCATAATCTAAAGGTCAGCAAAACTGCCTAATATAGGTTCTTAGTGACTACCTCCTGTCTGTCCTCCAGAGATAGTGGATTATAAAGTACCAGTTGATTAACAATCTGTATTCACTAACCACATGCAAGGGACAAAGAACAGAATGGCCCACAAAGTATCACAAAACTAAAGCACATTCCAAATGAAATGTATTTATTTTTTTCCAGATAATGTTTACTAGAATATTTCCAGTATCTGTAAAGATTTTAGGAACGTCTCAATACTTACATACCTATATATTTTAAATTCAATCACACATCATTTCTAAGCCTAAATCTTCTTAGCTCTAATAATAAGATATAAATCTATCTTGCAAAGTGTTTCTTAAGGTAAGAGAAAAAATATATTTCACTCAAGGTAAAAATCTCTCTATCTATCTATCTCATCTACCTATCATCTATCTATATGCCTGCATCCATGTATCAACCCATCTATCTATGTAGATTACCATTCGCCAAATCATAGTAAATGTTAGTAGTAGAAAAACTAACACTATTAGAAAGAAAGAATATTTAGGAAGAAAAATTTCCTGAAGTATAAGGTCAGTTATTTCTCTCTTATTTTTGGCATATGAAGCCTAAAATTCTCAGCTCTAATAATGTGATAACTAAGAGTGTTATTACTAGAGAGCTTAATGTTTGGGAATTTGTGTGGTCTTACAAATATATGAACCCTAAGCATTTCAGTATGCCAGCTATTGATTAAACAAGCGCTATCTTACGGGCTCATTTTTCTCAGTACGTAAAAAACAAAGATTGGAGTCATTATGACAATTGTAGTAGATGGGCACTAGGGAATTATGCAAAATAATTTGTAAATTTAATATGAAACCAAAACATCTGTTCAAGTCAATTTCCCACAGGTAGTGTGGCAGAGAGTATGACTTACAGACCAAGGAAGAGAACGGTTCTTCTTCCACAGGGAAAGATACTGACTACAGCAAACATAATTTTTCTTCTTTATCTAAATGTTATTTAAAAGAATAACTTCTGCCATTAAATCTACCTTTCTTGCCTCTTTTATCAACACTGCTTTTCTTTTCACCTCTTGCATCAAACCCCAAGCACTGGGATTTTGTTTTGGCTTCTTGCACTAACATAACTAAAATGAGAATATCAATAATAGGGAACTCTTCAAAGAACTTAGCTGGGTTTTTTTGGGGTTTTTTTGTTTTTTTTTGTTTGTTTGTTTTGTTTTTTTACTTATTTTTTCCTTTATTTATTCTTTCAAAAGAAAGACTTAAAATTTAAGGTCCAAAAAGACAGAATGCGATTGTATCTGCCATTTCTTCTTTCAGATAAATACACTCAATAATTACTGAACTTTTAATGTACAAAACAAAATGAAACAAAACTCTCCACAAAGAGACTTGTCAATGTTTTGCTTCTGTGTGAGATGTGTAATAAGTGTGGGAATGTTAATGGAATCCATGCTCTTGCAGCAATGTCAAGGTTTAAAGTGACAGGAAAGTCATCACTTTCTACCCATTCTGTTATATTAGTCCTAAGTGGCCAACTAACATCATATCTGATGCTGGTTTCCAAGGAATAAATGTAGATAAACATTCTCCTAGGTATGCTGCTATTTATCAGTAAAAGATTCTATTCATTTAATTCTCATTTAGGTAAATTATTCCATCATTAGTGGGAGAAATGACCCACAGGACTTTTATTATCCACCCTAGAGTATACAACATTTGCTGTTTGCGGGTGGACAGCTTCCATTTATTTCACTTGCCTCTTCTGCAGCATGAACAGAGACAAGTTTTTTAAAGATTTTGCTTATTTATTTCAGAGATAGAGAGAGCAAGCATGAGCAAAAGGGAGGGGCAGAGGGAGAAGCAGACTCCCTGCTGAGCAGGGAGCCTGATGTGGGGCTTGATCCCAGGACCCTGGGATCATGACCTGAGTTGAAGGCAGAAGTCTAACCAACTGAGCCACCCAGGCACCCAGATCATTTCTCCTTTTTAACATTAAAGTAAAACACAGAGTAGGTGCAGTTTGAACAAAACAGCTGGCAAAATGAAAATGGCAAAAATAGGTGGGGTGAGTAGGCCCATTTCCAATTACATATCAATACGCCTACGTTCAAACATCCTGTCCAAGTCACTGCATGTTTATTAAATATGAACACAAAAAGATTAAAGAATACCATTTGTATTTTAAAGCAGATTAGCATTGAAATAATAGGAATAATAATAATAACAGTAACAATAATAATATTAGTAAAAGAAGTCTAAGGCTTTTTAGTTTTGGGTGTTTTTTTATTGGTTTGCTTTAAGTAGGCTGCTAACTTGCTGTGTGACTTCAGGCAAAGTATTAAACACCTTGGTCCTCAGCCACCTCTTATTGAAAGAAAAAGGCTTAATTTAAATTTCTCAGGACCACCAATTTTTTTCTTTACTGTATTCGCCATGCATAGTAGCCACCTGACTGTTTATTGACCTGACCCTTAAGTAACTTTGGAACTATACCCATGTCCCTTTATGTGCTTCTTTGGTGTTGAAAACTCAGTATTAAGCACAATTTTTGCTTAATTGCCCCTTTGATCATTTTTAGATTTTTCTTTTCTTTTCTTTTAGAGAGAGAGAGAGAGAGACAGGCAGGAGGGGCAGAGGGGGATGAAGAGAGATACTCTTAAGCAGGCTCCATGGCTAGATCACCCTACCCTGAGGTCATGTCCTGAGCCAAAATCAAGAATCAGATGTTTAATCAACTGAGCCACCCAGGCACTCCTTTAGATTCTTAATATTTGTTTCCTGAATTCTATCCAAATTCACAAAGTGAATTAATATGTTACTTAGCAAGAACTTTAATGTAGGCATTTCACAGGAAGCCTACTCATCCAGTCTGCTAAAATTTTCTACCTGTGAGAAGGTCAGATTATTGCCCCCTAACTTGCTTAAGAGTTTTGTTATTAAGTTGTTAACATTTGTATTAGAACAATGAAAATATAAAGCAACATTTTCTAGAAAAAAAATTAATCTCTTTCAAAATTCCTATCAGTGGTAGGTAAACATAGAAGTCTGATATAGTGATTAAAAATACAAGGGCTTTAGGCACACCACCTAGGTAAAAGTCCTGGATTATTATATTGCTATCAGTATGACTTAGGGATAGTCAATATATTTAAACCTCAATTATTTTTCCTCTAAAATGGATCTAATAGTAATCCCTCCTGATAATCACCAAATTATTTTGATGGTTAGCTAGTTCAGTGTATATAGCACACTTAGCACAGTGTCTGACATCCACTAAATGTCTTTATATATGATTTTACTATTAGAATAATTTACAGAAGAGAAACTATCCCACGTTAAATCAACTAAAATAAAATGCTTTTACATTTGTTCATTTCAAAGGGAAATATGCAGATATTTCATTCACCTCCTAGGTACCTTTTAGAGTGGGGCATTGCATGGTTAGTTTGTATAAAGGTTCAGTGAATTTTCTCATAATGACTTTTTATTGAACATATGGAAACCATTAGGCATTAGCAAGAGTCACTATCCACTGAGCTGTATCCAGAGGCTGACAGTTATGTCTATCTCTTACAAAAATAAACACATGAATAAATGTACTAAAAAATATATTATCTGTCATTTTCATCTCTAAGGGCATTTCAACAAACAGTATCTGCATGTTAAATATACCCATTCTAGTCTTCTTATGAGAAATTTCTTTTTTCCTCTAGAATGTACTATAACACATCTATGGGGAAAATATAGTAATCTGAGACCAGTACCTTTCATTTTATATTTTAAAGATTGTGCTGTATCAATTTATTTCCTTGTATAGCCATAGGCAACCTCTAAAATATTTAAACTTCTTAAATGTCACATATTTCAGTTAATATTGAGATTAAATAGTTGGTTTTGGCAAAAATGATGATAAAAAATAATGTACATATTCTCATTCTCTCTTTTTAATGCAATATTTATAATATATGCTAATTATATATTATATAATTTTTGATTATGAGGACAATTATAGTTTCTACTCAATTTTATAAGTATATATAATTAGCATGCACTCTATTAACCATTGACCTATTTAGAAATTAGATATTATAGATATATAAAATTCTTTACAAATAATTAAATCATTTCTTATTAATTAAATGATGTGTTCTATACCAATAAATCACTAGTGGAAATATTTTTATATCATAAGATAATTAAGTCTATAATTAAATTTAACAAGTTAGATTGTTAAAATAAGCACTTAAAATAAGTAGTGTATAGCAATTAAGATCATAGACATTGAAACAGATTTGGGTTTCTAATTCCTGGTTCCAATACCTACCATCATTGTGACATTTTGCCAATTACTTCAGTTATCTATGACTATATTTTTTAATTTTCAAAAAGGGAATGTTAATATATTTGCCACAAAATTATCACAAGGATCAATCAAGATAATGGATGTAAGCATTTAGCACATTGCTTGACATGTAGCCAAAACCCAACAAATAGTGGCCCTATACTATTATTATTATTATTAATTGTGTGCATGTGTGTGTGTGTATGTTTCCCTAGGTAGAATTAAGACTGGCTCCAACCATAGGCTTTTTGAAATTCTCCTATCACCACCACCCCCCAGCCACAGAGATTAGATATTAACAGTTAGGCACTGTAATATGTTCATTTTAGTTATAAATTATTTTATCAAGATTATTAGCTTAACTGTATCTAATGTAAAGACAGTGTGATTTGAAAGTTTAAGAAACTAGAGACCTATCATAATAATGAAATACATATTTAAAGCATGTAAATGATGAGACAATGATGGATGTAGTATATGTATATGATATCCATCATTTGACAATAGAGATGATGCTCAAGGACAGACAAAATGTATCAGTTTGTGGAAGATGTGCTGCACTTAGGGGTGATGTACAGGACAGGAGGAAAACCAAGAAAATGCCAAAAAGTCAAAGATCAAAAACTCAAAACTTTGAATATGTAGCTAGAAGAGAAACAACAGTACAGGATGCCAAATAGCCCAACAGTAACTCAGGAGAAGGCAGAGAGCTGTTCTTCAAGGATTTGGAGAACCATGTGGCTGATGTCACTCAGGTTTTAAGCCACAGATGCCTCATGGGCTCTGGGCCGATTTGAATCTGCACCACCTGGCAGTAAGTGGGGAAGTCCATGATTGCCAGGGCATCCCTTCCAATACTGTGGAGATCACTAGGAAAGGGGGAGAGACCTGCCTTGACAGATTTTCATCGTGGGCGAAACTGGTCTATTTTGAGAAAAGATGTTCAATAGAACATATGTCATCAAGGAAGAGAAGATTATGCTAGTTCTAAAGCTCGAAAGGACTGACTTACACTCTAATTTGGGGGAAATGCTTCCAGAGAAAGGAAACTTAATCTCTTCTTAGTCATTCTTTTGAACAGATGGATTGTATCCCTTTTTACTTGAGTATAGAAAACTTGACCATGTCCATCCCTGGTTTTCTACATCAGTTTCAGTTTAGGATTGTTCTTCCTCTTCTCCTTCCCGTGCCAACATCCATGTTCCCAAGTGTCCATGAAGCATGTGTGGTCCTCAGAGAATATGTTTATATACACTGTTATCTTCTGGATGCACGACCTTGTCTGTACCTTGGTTCTGGATGTTTTTATTCTTAGGCATCTGCTGATGTCTCCACTTCCCAGTTTAATTTAAGACCACATGGTTCATGCTCCTTTTCACTGACTAGCTCATGACTAGCTCTCTTTGCCAACTCCCTCACTCTTCAGGGACAAGAAAATTCTGGTCACTGTCTTCCTGTACTCCAGGGCCTCAAGAGATTTGGTGAGGCTGCCTTTGCTCCTCCTTCCCATGAAATACTGCCACATCAGGGCCTCTCCTCAGAAACCCACTAGCATCTCATTTTCTTGCTTCCCCTCCTACTCTCTTTTTCCTGCCTTTCCCACAGAGTTCTTATCTTTACTGTGTTGGGGAAAACTCGTTCTTAAAATCTTTTGTTGCCAAATATTTCTCTGGCTTTCAGTTAAACTGAAACATTTTTTGTAAACAAGAAAAGGCCCAATTTTTAAGGAAATTAATTCCTTCTTCCACAGGGCAAACACCTCTTTGGAGCCAAAGGTCTTGTGATCGCACGAGAGAAGTGTCTCAAGGAATAAGGAGTGGAGAGAGATAGAAAAGAGAAATAAGACATTGCCCCATTCCCCAATAGGATCAGAATCTGGTGGGAAGGGGAAACATATATGCCCCCCCCACGGTATATATGCCCCAGGAAGTTGCATGCTAAATAACTGAGTTATGAGTAAGAAATTATAGTATTTTAATTTATGTTTATCTATTTTATTCTTTAAAAATTATTATTTCAAGTATGTATTTTATTATATACAAACGACATTAGTTTTATCTATGTAACTAAATTCTGTCAATATAATTTAAAATTACATATGTTGGTATATATGTATTTATATAGGGTACATGCTTAAAATTTCTTTACTGATGAGGTACATGAATGTTTTGAGATGCTCACTATAGGTAAAAGGTAATCATTTCTTTTTCTTACATATTTGAATATGAGTTGTGATCTGCTAAATCTTTATTTATATCCTGCTAACCCATATCTAGATTCATGGCATTACTTTTCTACTTATTATAAGATAACCTTATGGACAGATGCTTTGGTTTCTTTACTTGGGGTATCCATGAGTTGACAGAATAAGATCTTAGGACATAGGGATCTATTGTTGAGTTTATCTTTATGACAATGTAATGGGTTTAACTTATTTCATGAGCACAGTGTGCATTTTGGAAAGTAGAAAGACTTGGAATCAGGATATTTTTGAGCTCAAGCTTTGCTAATTACTATCTGTGTGATTTGAAGCAAGAAATTGACTTTTCTGTGTCTTTGTGTCTTCACCTCTAAAATGGGGGAGGGTGTACACTTCTAAACTTCCCATGTGACTATTGTGAGGATCTAATGAGATAAGATCATGAAAAAATTTTGACAACTTTCACATACACTATTGATATGGATTTGAAAATATCTTAATATTTTGCACATACCAGATTTTCATGGGCTACTTGTTTCTGGTTTCCCATGCCAGAATTTCCTACAAAAAAGCAAAGAAGCATTCCTTTCAAGAGAAATAGAAGGGCAGAAGGCAGACTTAACATGTGTTATAGCAACTATAGCCTTAGTAACTCTCACTTCTTGAAGGTCTACAATATATTTCGCTGACACTGTATATGCTGTTTCTGTTTCCCTTGTTCACTTTACCTGGAATGAATATTCCTTCTCCTTTCTCCTGGATTACTTTGGTCACCCTGATAGGAAGGCTCTGTGGCTCTCATCTCAGCTGAGAGATATGGGACTTGGAGAGGATCAATAAATTATATAAAACGTACACACACCTGCTCACACACATAAACATACACCTGTGCCTGTCACATTTATCTTATTTCCTCCATTCAAGTGTTCTCTGTACTGTCTCCTTTTCTGATTACAATATCCTGGGTAAAACAATCCAGATGACATAGCTTCAGGGAGATTGTAAACACTCTAGGGTCAGAGACTTTCTATCAATATCTAAAATTTTGTTTTGACTCTAGTCATCCTGACTATGCAATGGCCACAAGTGAATTTGGCTTGCAATAAATATTCCAAATACTGGATAAAGTAGATATTTAATGATTTAATTTGATTTTTCCATTGCCATTGTTCTGTGTTGTGTATCCTCTAGGTTGAAATTCAGGAATCCTCCAAGAACACCTCTTTGCTTTTCAAATAGTTCACATGCCTTAGCCTAACCAACAAGAGCCCTGATGCTTGGAGCTCTGTCCACTCCTCTAACTGGTTTTGTCCCTGATTGCCACCACACCCAAATTGCTATGCTTTACTAATAGAATTTTATCCCATTTTACAGGATCTTTATTGATTAATTTATTTGGAGAATGAAAGGGATAAGAAAGATACTGCGACAACAGGTACATGTAAATCAGAACTATCCCAGACAAACCTAGACTAGATCTCTCTAGTCCAACATCAGGGCCTTAGGAAGTCTGTGCTGGCCAACCCAGGCAAAGAGTAGATCAACTCTCATGACACTGTTGAGTTTTTTAACATTACTATATGTCTTATTTCTGTCTGAATTCTTTCCTAGACTACTCCTAAAGAGCAATGGTTATTTATGACTTATTCTTTTTTGTATAGTTCATATCCAGTGTAGACCCTGGCATATATCCTAGCTGATGAGAAGATGTTTGTTGAATAAACAAGTAATTGAACAAATGACCATCTGTTCCACCATATTACTCTCAATTCTATTTTTTTTAAGATTTTTTTTTATTTATTCATTTGAGAGAGAGTGGGAGAGAGCATGACAGGGGAGAAGGTCAGAGGGAGAAGCAGACTCCCCATGGAGCCGGGAGCCTGATGCAGGACTCAGTCCTGGGACTCCAGGATCATGACCTGAGCCCAAGGCAGTCACTCAACCAACAGAGCCACCCAGGTGCCTCTCAGTTCTACTTTGATTTGGATTTGTGGTTGCCAAACTAAAACTGTAGCCTAAGAAACACATTTAGAAAATGCCAGAACAAGGAAAATTAAAAGAATTATATTTTTATGAAATTGTAGTAATTTAAAATAAATGGTGAGTAGTTTATCCGCATATAAACATAAACCAGAAACAAAGAATTTCTAGAAATATGAAGATTCTAGAATAACACCACTGAAGCAAAATGAATTAAAAAACAAGATCTAGTATAGGTACTCCTTAATTTACTAGATACTGACTGACTGTGTGTATGGCAGTATTAAGGATATTATGGATACTTACAAAGAGAGGTGTCTAATGAGATTTTCTATGGAAAAAACCTAACAGTACCAATAAAATGGAGCATTTCTAGAGATTGATATTCCTCAAAGCTTGGCATTATTTATGCACTGTTAACACTGTCGGTGTCATTTGTTTGAATCAATGGAAGGGGGCTCTAACTGAAAATTATTTTCATTAGTGCATTATATCTTTGATAATAAGAGCTTCAAGAATCTATCATTAGATATAATTATTCCTTGATTTATAACCCTCAACATTTATACAAATAAATGTTCTATCTCTATCAGTTTATCTTTCCTATGGAGATTTAGTAAAACATACCAGTTTTACAAATGTACTTTTAGAGATGGTAATTAATTTTTAAAATATTTTGTGTTAACACTTCAGTGAATATGTTCTGTGGGAATGTACTGTCACCACATTGCTGGCTCACAAAGATATCATACATGCATTTCCTCTATGTAATGGCATTTTGAAAAGAGATCACATATTCTATGAGCATTTACACGTTCTCTAGTATTCTCCATCATTAAACAACCCTTCAATTCTATGTCCTCCTATACTTCATTCCCTTTTGACTCTTCCATACAGATAAACTTCTTAAAAATTTTATCTACACTGGCTATCTCCACTTCTTGCTTCTAGCCATGATTTAACATACTACGTGTTGACTTCTACCATTGAAGCTTCACGAGAGGTGCTCTCACCAAGGATACTGTTGGTCCTTCTGTTGCTAAATTTGGTGGGTCCTTTGCCATCTTTATCTTACTTCACCCCATTAGGGACCACTTTCAATTTTATCCTGCTTAAAACACTTTATTCCTCACTTATAGGACTTCACGCTGTCATCTTCTTTGTGAGTCCCTCATCTGCCCTTTGTTTAAGTAGCAATGTTTTTCATCATTTTGTTCTAGGACCTCTTTGTCTCTTACTTGAAATTCTTTTTCTGGGTAATCTCATCTGTGAAAATAATTACCATTCTTACATTAATGACCCTTCAGCTGCTAACTCTAGCTCAGATACTTTCCCGGAGTACTCTGTGAGAATAAACAGAAGTCTATTGAATTTCTCTATTTGGATTTCTTGCAAATAATTAAGCTTAAAATATTCAAACCTGAGCTCATTACTTCCCATTAAATCCTGTGTCTTCTCTCCGGTTCCCTCAGTCATTTAATATGATCACCATCTACTTAGCTGAACAAAGCAGAAGCCTGGATGCCATCTATTAATCCACTTAGCCACTCAATTTTATTGATTATGGTTTTTTTATATTCTCTCTAGAACATCTTATTTTCTCCATCCCTAAACCCAATACCCAAAGTCAGATTACCCTGATCCCTGCTTTAGATTTTAAAACATTTCTAGCCTAGATTCTAGAATTCCACCTTTGCTGTTCTCCAATCTATTACTACACAAAATTCTAAAGTAACTTTTCTAAAAGAAAGATATGAATATGCTCATTTTCTGCCTCAAAGCCTTTAGTAATCCTTTGTTCTTCCATGGGCACAGTAGCAACCTTGAGATGTGGTTTATTAGCCCTTTCTTTATGTAACCACAGCTTACTTCCTCAATTGACCTCTCCCCCATCACACTTCACCAAAATCTCCACCATACTACCCCTTACCCTTACCCTCCCAGATAGACTCAAGTCCTTTTAGCCTCTGAAATGATTCCTTCTCCAGTCTCTTTTGTCACTTTTTCTGGTGGCCCTGAAAATTAGCGACGTTTACAAAAGGAAGAATTCACAAATTCCCAGGGCCAGTGATCCTAATTTTCCACATTTTTTTTCATGGGGACCGGAACTCATTCACAATGCACCTAACCATTACTGCTGCCCACTCTCCCGTATATGATTCCCCTCCTTAGTTTGTGCATATTCTTCGAGGCTTAGTTAAATATTCTTTCTGGCAAGGAATCTTACTCACCTTACCATCCCACTACCCAACCCCCACCTCTGATTAAGTGTATTTCCTTGTATTCTTTGGAAGCCTGTACTTCTACCATCACAGATCTTACCTCAGTATCATAAAATTGCCTACTAGAATGTAAGTCATGAAAGAGAGAGAACTATGTCAGTCACATCAGATGTTAATGTCTAGGACCCAGCACCATATCTGACACATAGCAAGTGTTTTTTGTTTGTTTGTTTGTTTGTTCTGAAGGGTTTTAACAGACTAGATTAAATAAGAAGTGACTGTGTTCACATGTCCTTATTAATGTCTGAATTGAGCAATGTTCACATGACTTTGTTTCCCTTTTCCCTATTCCAATCATGTTTTTTCAATTTTTAAACCAAATGTTCCTTAGAACTCAGAATCAGTTGACTAGAGAGAGACTTTTTTCATCTTTTGGAAAATGAACTATATCTTGGATTCTTGATTAAGATATTCTGAATGAGATTAAAATGGTAGCTTTGGTCTTCAGGTGAAGTACCTTCTAACTTTTCTAAGACAAGTGGCTTATGAGTAGCAATAATATAGCATTAATTTGTGTACCAAGTTCTAACACAGTGTCTGGCATATAGGCAAACATCAGTAATTATTTGTTGGACAGTATTGAAAACTAGGTAGAAAATAAATTATTTTTACCTATAAAGCAAGAAATCACATTTTTCTCTGTTATAGTTCCTTAAGAAGAGAATTAATTTTTAGTCTTTAAAATGTGTTTATTTTTATGTCCTGTTGACATGGCTTTTTTCCATGAAAATTAATTTGCAAAAAATAGCATACATATCTTTCCTTACCAGAACATTTATATTTTGAGAACTGACTCTGGATTTGTGTTAAAAAAACAAAAATAAGTGTGAAATTCATGGTTGAGTTTATTTCAGTGTTTATTTCCATGTATTAAATTTCCATTTTAAATCTTCTTTAAAATATGCTATTTTCAACACCATGAAACTGTGTTAGATCTTAGCATGTTAAAGATGGTTAGCAGATTTAAAGCCATAATTATTTTAATGGCTACTTTCAGCATATACATTTTTCATAGGACAAACAATCTCAGGAACACAAAAATATAGTCTATTATTTTTGGTGTCAAAATTATAAATTTTAAATAAAATACTTATAATTTATCAGAAAGCATAAATTAGGGCACCTGGGTGGCTCAGTTGGTTAAGCGACTGCCTTCAGCTGAGGTCATGATCCCAGAGTCCTGGGATCGAGTCCTGCATCAGGCTCTATGGGGAGTCTGCTCCCTCTGACCTTCTTCCCTCTCATGCTCTCTCTCACTGTCTCTCTCTCAAATTAATAAATAAAATCTTTTTTTAAAAAAAGGAAGCATAAATTAGTAGATAATTTATGATGAGACTCCTTTTTAAAGACTTATGATACTACAGTCAAATTTATATTTACAGGATTTAAATCTATTCAATTGCATTTAAAATAATTCATTTAGAAAATGTGACCAAATTAACAAATCCTACCTCTCCTTTTAAAAAGAGCTGTATCTGTTGTTTAGAGCTTTTTTCTTTCTAAAATGCTAATGAACTATTGATTTAATTATTGAGCCCAGAGAGTCTTAATTATAGAGCCACAGATAAAGAAGTAAATGGATCCCAAAAGATTCACACAATAGGAATAGGGAAATGCTTTTGAATGTGTTCGTGGCTTTGCTTATGGCTCATGTTTGTCTAGTCTCCCTCCCTCAAGAAAATTTTAGTGCCTCTGAGAGCCTCCCAACTGTAAAAGCTATGCCTTAATTTTTAAAGGACCTCCCACACTAACTTCATCCAGGAATGAAAGAACTGATGTCTTTTGATATTCTTTCTCTATTACTGAGTCTTCTAGGTAGTCACATGAGATCAAAACTGCCCTATAACTTTTGTGGGACCTGTGGTAAGAATACAAATAGCAACCTGCATACCAGCTATTTATAAGGTCCAAGACAAGTCAACAGACTGTTAAATAAAATGCATTGTATCTCTCTTCATTGACAAACATATCATCCTGATGTCCTGGAAGTCTATATTCAATTTAGAATTCTCAGAATCCTTGAAGATCTGTGCTGGAATGAGGCATCTTGAGAAGAGCTGACTCCAGGCATTTTGCCAGGAGCCCACTACTGTTACTTACCCACCTCCTGCACTCCACCCTGCACCGGGAGGAACCTTGGCACACAGATGTAGCCATCCCAGTCCACACCCAAATGCCCAAACATTCAAGCTCCGCCCACTAAATCCATACAGAGGCTTGCCCCTCGGCCATAGCTAGAAGCTAATCTGGAGCCAGTTGGCTAGGAATTTCAGAGATCCTGAGTGCCCAGAACATGGATATGTAAGCTCTTGGTGGGCATGTTGGCTTTGTCTTGCAAACTCCTCATGTTTAAAGAGTGGTCAGAACTGGGCCCTTTAAAGCATGGGGCCAAACGGCAGGTCCTTCTCTTCTCAGGGTCTAAACATTTCCCAAAATAACCACATTGAGCTTTTGTGTGCTAATGGCCTAAACTGGGCTAATCCAGAGGAAATAGCACTAAAGTAGTTTATATTTAAGTATCTTCAGAGACTTCTTTCCCTATTTACAATTTTTTAAAATCTACTTTAATTTTACATATTTAATAAATAGTTAGCATGTACATTTCAGATTGAATTTATGAAGGACACTGAAAATATTTGATGACCGAATAACAATGATATACTCTTAAAATGAGAGTGTTTATTCCAAGCCAATATGTGTGAAATGGAGGCAGTGTAGGTCAAAAAACATAGCACTTAGGAAGTATTGTTTGAATTAAAAATAAAATACATCCTAAATTAATTTATTTTCATTTCACTTGTAGAAAATCTCTCAGTCTACCTTAACCTACTGCAACACTAGATAGAAACATTAAATATGTGTGTGTATGTGTGTGTGTGTGTGTGTGTGTATACATATGTATATTCCCCCTAAAGGAGATGTGGCTCATAAGAGATTATGTGTTGAACACAGATAATACTAAGGTTAAAAATAGAACTGTGCCAAATTGATGACAGAATGTTCAAATTTATCAGTTCTTTCTACTAACAAGTAATAAAATCATTTTGTATTAATGAATGCTCGAAGTATTAGTTGTATAAAGATTTTTGGCAAATTGATGGTAGTTGAAAAATAAATTTTAAAGGGCAAAAAGAAATGAGGAAGTCAGAAACAATATTTGATTTGGGGGAGATGAATAAGACTCCTATAAAAATGAATTGTATAGTGTTAAACAGATTGCATATGAAATATTAATGGCATATTGTCCTGAGCTCCCCTTCTGCTGTTTCCATGTAGATGACTGAATTTCAAAGAGAAATATGTCAGGAACAATTATGGGAGTGAGTGTTACTATTTGAAATTGTTTAAAGTGTTTCTTCTTTTACCATGTGTTTGTTCTTTTGTAATTTCACTTCAGTCAGAAAATATTATGGACAAATATGTGAGAACAGCTTAATGTGCTTTGGAGACATTAATTAACTTAAATAAAATACACTGATTGTGAGGCAGACATTCCTCTGGTGAATATGTTGATCACTGTTCTGGTGAGAACTCTCCTAAGGAGACCAGCTCTGATTGCTCTAGCAGTAAACATACAGCCCAGGTCTGAACAAGTCAATATAATCCAAAGTAATAGGCTCAAGGATGAGCATGTGACCTATCAAGCGTGAGGCTCAAGGAAACATATTGTGAAGGCTTCTGCGAATTTCTTTCTCTCTTGCTTTGGACCATGTTGTATATAGATGTGTTACTTGGAGTTGCTGCAGCCATTCTGATATCTGAAGGGAAGCTAACACGAAATAAGGTTGACACACAAGACGGATTCTAAGAGAACTGAGAGACACAGAGCAGGATTCTTGATTGAATCTCACTTGCAGCCCTCCTCTGCACTTTTCAGTGAAGTGAGCCAGCACATCCCCTTTGTTTTCTATTAATTCGAGTTCAGTTTTCTGTACTGGGAAACTGCTAGCATGCTCATGATCACAACTACCATCTCTGTGTCAGGCACTGTGTGATGCAGAAAAAAGCAGCACATCTGTAGGAGAGCAGAGTGCGGCCTCCACAATTAGACTACCTGGGTTTGAATTCTGGCTCTTACGCTTATGAACTTTGTAACTGTTTAAGTCATTCAGCCTCTCCATAATGATAACAACCTTGCAGATTTGTTGTGACTATTAAAGTACAACAGTGCCACCATAAAACAAGAGCACAGTAAAGCCTAGCTACTATTTTTATTAGATTGTGCTCTGTCATTTCATTCAAATCTTATAACCATGTTGTAAAGTAGTATCATCCTCGATCGATGGATGACACAGGCAAAGTTTTAGCTCTGAGTGACTTTCCCAAGGTCATATAGCTAGGAAATCATGATGCCTGGTTTCAAGCCAAACCTCTTCAATTTCCGATTTCCTTCATCTCCCCTCCCTTGAAATGTGAGGTTCACATGAGCAGGAATATTTCACTGAACACTGAGATCTCCCTGTCACATAGAACAGTCTCTGGTCCATAGTATGTGTTGAATATTTTTTGAGTTACTAATTTCCCTCACAGGCTCTGTATCTAGTAAAGGAGGCAGATACATAAGAAGATTATTTTAAAATCCTGCAGATTATGTTGTAATAAAGTCTTGTGTAGGTGGTGGGGGAGGGATGGATAAGTCTGCCTCAGAGCCTGTTGGGAAAAGGTGAGTGTGGGTGTTTGCCATAAACGTTTCTCAAAGTCCAATAGCATGTGTTTGACTTCCTGATACTCTATGTCTTGGTCTTTTATTTTCTCTGTATTTTTGCACTTAAACTGCCAGTATTATGAAGTCTGTAGCCATGTATTTCAACCCCTAGTAATTTAGCATCTATCCTCTTATCTTAGGCATTGGAAAAAATTCTGAGACTTGTATTTGTAGTCAAGTAGTTTCCTCATGGCATTTATATCTCTGGTACCAGGATCTGGCTGCTCACCCAGTAGACACAGAAACAAATTTCATCAACTGAACCTAATCCGCAACCACCAAACTGGTGGACAATGACAATAATGTCAGTGTAGTTATTTTTCATGGGACAAAGGTGATCTAAAAATAGTATACTGTCATCCACAAGGAGTAACATTTCCCCATGACTTAGTTCACTTAGCAAAACAAATTAAAGAACAGAAGTTTGTTTGACAGCGTAGAATTGAAGGAAGGCAAGCAGATGGTTATAAGGAACATTTATCCACGCTATGCCAGAACCAAAAGAAATTAAATTCATTCACTGTAAGAATTATCTAGAATAAGAGAATTCATTTTGGGGAGAGGGGTGTCACCACTAACCAAGCTCTTGTTATGCTACCTTGAGTTCAATTCAAACCATTTTTTTTACATGGTTACTATATGTTGAGTTGGCTCCTATTAAGGCTTCCTTACAGAATCTGCCTGGTATATTCTAGATTTTTTTTTTATTTCTGTCTCTCTACCTCATTTCTGATTTGAATGTCATGCTTATTTCCTAGTTCCCCCCACCCCAGCAGAAATGGAGGCAAGAAGATGTCTACATTAATGTCTATGCTGTTTATTATTTGTTTTACGTTTTTTTGGTTGTTGTTGAGTTTGACCTTTACTTAAGTAAATTACATTTTAAACTGTTTCTTGAATTGATTTATTCAATATTCTCTGAGAACTTTGTCTGAGACAAGTCAGGTTTAATCAGACATTAGGAAATAATACAAATCTGTAGACTGGTACTTTTAAGCTTAAAGCAAGCAGGAAATGGGGTGTTAAATGAGGAGAATGAGCCAGCAGAGGTGCATAGAAGCTGTATCAGTCAGTTTCCCACCTGTTTGATCTCTGGCATATGACTTACAATCCATGAACTCTGGTTTTCTCTTCGGAGAAAACTGCGAGGGTCTTGGGAGAAATATGGCAATTCCTGGACCTAAATGTGTTCATTAAAGAACATTAATTTTAACATAATTATATTATTTATACTATGTGTACCTCCTTGCCTTTTGGCAGGACACATTGAGGATTCATTCTTTCTTTTTCTTGTTTAAGGGAGGAGTTAAAAGGAATGTAGGTACCACATTTCTATTTTCAATTAGAAGATAGAAAACAGAGCCAGAGATATGAAAAATATAAAGTGATTTCTTTTTTTCCCAATAATATTCAACTCTTCACATCTCTTTTCTCTCAAACTTACTCAATGACATTGGCAACTATCCATCAAAATTTGTGCTCTACCTTTCATAGTGGAGAGTGGTTGCTAGGATCAGCTGCCAAGACAACAACTACATTTCCCAGTGTCCTTTGCTTCTAGTCAGTGCCATGTGACTAGTTCTTACCAGTGGAATCTGAGTGGGAGTTACTTGCAGGCATACTTTTGGTACCTCCCTGCCTTTACATGCTGACTTTCCCGGTTTTCTGCTGGGAAAAGATTCCAGAGCGTAGGGAGATGAAAAAACATAGAGGGAAGGACCCAGATTCTCTGAATCAGTCTGTGGAGGAGAGGTGTGCACAGACAGGACTGCCCACACTGGAGGGTGTGCTTTATTAGGCCATTAAAATTGTGAGGTCATTTTGTTGTAGCAACTGGTATTAACCCTGCTAACTCATAAACATATTTCAGTGTGCTCCAAAGAGAAATATATACATTCTTTAATAGTATAGAGAGGAGGAAAAAAAACATCTATCAGAGCAAGGTAGTTGGATTCTCTGTTCAATTTTAAAATGGTGTGTAATGAGTGATACTGTATGTTTTAGAACAATATTAAATCTTGGGAAGCTGAATTATATTAATTTTCAATTCTATATGTATTTGTCTTCAAGGTTTAGCATTCCTGATATATACCAGTTTATTTGTTTCTTTTAATTTCCAAATCTAAATGTGTGATTTGCCTTTGAGGCAGAAATTAAGTCCCATTGTGGAATGAGATTAAATCAACACTTCACAAAGATCATTTCAGTTCTTTGTAACCTTAAATGAAGTAAGCTAATAAAGCATTAAATTAGCATGTTGTAAAACTTCCTGAAGTTTTAATATGCTTTTAAGTGGCAACTCTGAGCTTATTACCTCTAAAGCTAAAGTCAAAATCACTGTCTTTCAGTTGGTAAAATGGAGATGAGGCACCATTTTATCAAATTTAACAAAATACTCTGCCTCTAAACTAGAAAATACAAATTATCTAATAATTCTCATATAAATATATTTACCCAGAACTACATTTCTCTCTAATCAGTAGCCCTGGAGTCTTTGGACCATAAATGTATTTTTTTTTTCTTCAAATGGTTTAACCGTGACATTTTCCTTCAGATTCACTCAACTATTTCTACAGAAATTATACACTTCATTCGCATTCAGCCAAGTGAAAATGTAGAAATGATTATAATGATAACTAGCATTTGTTTGGGGTTCCAAAGTTTGCAGAGGGCTTTTATAATCACATTTTCACTTATTTTCACAAACTAGTTAGGTAGATAACCGTCATTACCCCTTTTTTACTGGGAGGGGGATGAGAATACTGCCTGACCTCTTCAAGGTCATGCAGGTTCTAACTCAGACAGTAGTTTTTTTGCCTACTCTGTTGCATCTCTCTTTTAAAAAAACATATTGTGGACAATTTAAGAGACGGACTTAAGAAAATAAAACCCTCCAGAGAATTAAATTTAAATCATTTCATTAACTGTATTGAAGTTAATGAAAGGAAAAGTATTCCCCAACCTGTATAGTATTTTACTATTGCTTGTAATAATGTAGTAATGTTCTATACACCTAATATGGGGAGTATATTTTCCACTTAGCAACATATTCTTAATTAGGGCTGTCCAGTAGAAATTTGTATGGTAATGGAAATGTTCTATCTCTGTTATAATGCAATAGCCACTAGCCATATGTGGTTGTTGAGCAATGGTACTATAGTCAGAGAGGCTAAGGAATTCAGGTTTCAATTTAGTTAATACTAAATAATTAATGTTTAAATTTCAAGAGTCACATGAGACTAGTGGCTACCATATTCAGCAGTGTAGTTATAGAAAATTGCAATTTATTTAAGTGTTCACCTATGTTTTTAATGTTAATTTTCTGTTTTGGATATGTATTTCAAAATGCTTTTACTTGATATTATATAAGTTAAATGGAAAACAAATAAGTTAAATGAAAGATTCCTATTGCTATTTATATATTCAATATTAGTATTTTCAATCCAGAGATAGCCTTCAAGTGTCCTTATACATTTTCTTTGTTGCTTTATTACGTATTTTTTTTCACCACTTTAAGTGCCCATATTCCACTTGGCTTTGCCTCACCACAGAGACCATTAAGTAGGATAAACAGAACTACACAGAGGTGGAGACTGGAGGCTCTCAGTCTGGTTCAACTTTCAGTATATGAGTCCCCTGTGACATTTATTAGAATAAAAAGGAATTTTGCAACAACAAAAAAATGATTGAAAGCAATTGCATTCATTGGATCACTAAGTAAGTGGGGATTTTCTGTATTTAGAGACTGTATTTCTGTTCATATGCTCTTCAGGAATACAAATGATGATGTTGATGATGACAATGATGGTAATGATGATATCGATGCCTCAGAGTTACAGTAATGCTTCTTCTGTGTCAGACCCTAGGCTAAATATTTTTTTATAGATTAATTTAAGCAATCATCACAACAATCTTGTAAGGTAAGGTTCTCTTAATATACTTATCTAGCAAATGAAGTAACTAAGTTAAATTACCTGCCTGAGGTTGTGCTCGCTTCAGCAGCACATATACTCAAATACCTGCCCAAGGTTATATAGCCAGGATATAACTTTCAGTGACCCCCTGGTCCTAACCATAGTACTGCCCATCTGGAGCTTAACCTATAGTTTAAATGCTTTTCTCTTTCCAAAAATTAAAATTCTATATTCCTTTTGGTGTGTTCAAAGAGAAAGAGTATTTGTCTATTGGTGTTTTGTGAAGACGTTCATGTCAGATTTACTGTAATTTAGCTACTTTTTATTTTTAGGTGCACCATTCTCTTCCTTTAGCATTGTAAATAAATGGTTTTTTTTCTCTGTTGTAATCAGTGCAGTTTTATAAGCTGAGAGGGATAGGCACATACTGATATCACTACGGGGTGAAAGTCTTCTATTAATTCACTCAAATGTAGGTTATCAAACATTATCAGCAAGGAGGACAGGACAGTAGCGCTAGTGCTACTTTTCCTCTTGGACATTCCTCAGTGATAGGGTCAGAGGGTAATACCACCCAGATCACAGGCACTTGCAATATGCCAGGCACCCTGTATTTAATATTCCTGGGATTCATTCAAAGTAGCAAGATTGCAGCATATAGTAGCTGAGGAAAGTAAGGATCATAGGTTAGGAATTTCCTGAAAGTTGCTAAGAGAGTGAATGGAGGGATGCAAGCCCAGTTTTCACTGACTCCAATCCCACCTTTTTTTTGCAATATAGCACATTGTTTTTCTAACCGTACCAACCATTCTGTGCATCCCCCATTCTGTAGACTGATGAAAATTCCTTGTCAGATTCTGAACTTCCTTTCTACTGAATCTATGTAATCTATATATGCAGAGAAAACTCACACACACACACACACACACACACACACACACACACACACGTGTGTGCAGGCTTCTATCCTAGTGTCAACTAATTAAAGTAAATTTTGAATTCACTGTACCAACAACCTTCTCATTTCACTTTCCTCTTAAAAATCCTGTGTGTCTTATATATGACATTCTGCTTCTAGTAGAATTTAGAAAATAGAGAAGCTGTTAGATAGTCACACCTCATCTATTCAGACAACATATATGTATTAAACACTAAGTTAGATGGTATTTCTAATTGTATGGTCAGATCGAACTCCACGACGGAGAGATAGTTAATATTGGCATTCTGTAGGTTCCCAAATAATTGCATTAATTTAGAACAAGTCTATAAATTTTATAGTTCCTGCAGTCACTTTTTTTATACTGATCCATGTAGGATTTTATTGACTTTCACTTTCTTTCTCAGTAACTACTTAGTAATTCAATATATTAACTAATCACACAAATTTAGTTTTATGAAAACCCAGGCAATTAAAAAAAAAAAAAAACTAAAGCATATTATCAAAAAGTGTGTGTGTGTGTGTGTGTGTGTGTGTGTGTGTGTGTTTGGTTTAATCACATGGCATTATTTTTGGAACTTTGAAGTAATATATAGCTACTACCTCCAAAGAAAGACTTAGTCAGAAGATCCATAATTGAATATGCTACCTTGACCTACTTTACATTGTGTTTGGAAAGTAAAACTACTTGTTCTTGTGTCCTTAATAGTGACAAACTGGGTATTACTACCCAGTAATACATATTTCAATACATTGAAATATACGTGTGTATGTGTGTGTGTAAAATTTATAGGTAGGATCTCAAGTGTGTGTCCAGTAGACATATAATTTGGGTTGTATACATTCCTAGCTGCATTAGAAAAAGTAAAAAGAACCAGAGAAATTAATTTAATATATTTTATTTAACCAGTATATTCAAAAATGATCATTTAAACATACAATCTATATAAATAGTATTTGTTTAGGATTTTATTTATTTATTTAGAGAGAAAGAGTGAGTGTGCACATAAGCTGTGGGAGGCAGGGAGGGAGAGGAGAGAAAGAATCTCAAGCAGACTCCACACTGAGTTCTGAACCTGACGGGGCTCCATCTCACAAACCTGAGATCATGACCTGAGCTGGAATTAAGAGTCAGATGCTTAATGGACTGTGTCATCCAGGTGCCCCTCTATATAAAAATCATTAATTATATGTTTAACATTTTTATGAATGAACTCTCTGGAATTTAGTGTTCATGTTAGACAACACAGGTTTAAAAAAATAATATAAATGTCTGGGTTCCAACCTCCTAGGTTCAAAAAATAGAACATTATCAGTATCTTGGAAGCCCCATGTTTCCCCCTTCCCTAATCACCTCCTTTTCTCCATCTAAAAGTAATAACTTATTTAGAATTTCAATTAAGTTATTTTCATGTCTGTTTGTTTATATATTTTTACTACCTATGTTTGTATCTTTAAACAGTAGATTGTTTTGTTTTGCATGGATCTGAACTTTTTATTAATGGAATTTCTTTTTAGTCTTTGTAATTTATTCCCCTCAACCTTATATTCATATATTTTTGTTGATCAATTATATCCCATTGTATGACTATGACACAATTTATGTATTTCACATGTTGATGGGCTTTTGGGTATTTTTGCTTTTTTTTTTTTTTTTAATCACAGGTCACACTACATGTGTGTTCTTATACATGTTTTCTGGTATATTTGTAAGAATTTCTCAAGGAGATATATATATATATATATATATATATATATATATATATATATATTTGCTAGAATTGCCAGGTCATAAGGTATATACACAGAAATAGAAATGATTAATTTATTGCAATTTGTAGAGCACAGGCATTTGTTATTTTAAGTAAATCACATTTAAGACTGACTGAATTAAAAAATAGTTTACTGGAGCCAATTAAAGTGAGCTGAGTTTATATTTGTTTAAATACAGCACAAACAAGATGCCTCTTTATGCTTCCCCAGGCCAATTCAGTTGGTTAACTTTATATAAATCTTTTCCTGTTACATAAAATATATCTATAGCTAGTTGTTACATATGGTTATTTATTAGAATTATTTTGTCTATACATTAAAAATTCAAACTATCCATGGCTTTAACAAGATAGACGTCCGTTGAAAGAGGTCAGAGGTGGGCACAATGGGGATTATTTTATCCTTCTACTCTATCATATTAGCCTATAGTTTCCCTCCTGAAGTTTACCTGTATTCTAAGATGGTTGCCAGAGTTCTAGTCATAGAGTTTACATTATGTTGTGGTCCTGAAAATGTATGAGGGGAGGCAAAGGGACACATTTATTAGCTGATTCAAAGAGTAGTTCTGCGTGTTCTATATAATACTTCTATTTACATCTTATTAGCTTTAACTTATGGTATTAATCATCATATTATGTAGGATTTTGAAACTTAGTGGTGTTAAATTAATGAGTATATTGGCATTATAACATGGCTGTGTCTAGCTGAACAAGAGGCAAGAAGAGAAGTAATTGAGCTATTCATTGGCTATTTATAACAGTGCTAAAGAAAATCAAGTGTTAATATTGAGTATATTGACTTTGCTTTCACAACTCAATCATACAAAAAAAAAATGCTACTAGTCATTCACAAGAATTAAATCAGTTTTAACTTGATAGACTATGGTGTGAGCATTTTCAAAGTAAAAAAGAAAAGAAAAAGAATTTTGTCTCCAAACCCCTTCTTGTTCTCATACCCTTCTCCTAATATTGGCTTCAGTTTATAAAGACTAGAGGAATCAAAGAGAGTCAAAGAAACTGACACATTTTGTAATTAACTTTGTATATATTTTAATAGCTTTATTGAGGTATACTTCATATACCATACAATTCATCCATTTAAATTGTGCAACTCAGTGTCATTAAGTATATTCAGAGCTGTACAATCATCATTAACAATCAATTTTAGACTATTTCATCTCCACAGCACCCAGAAAAACCCTGTGCCCATTAAGTGTTACTCCTCATTTACCCCCCATCCTTCTCCTCTCACCATCTTTAGGCAAACATACATCTACTTTCCATCAATATAGATTTGCCTATTCTGGATATTTTATGGAAATGGAATCATCCAATATTTGGATGTTTGTGATGGGCTTATTTCATGTAGCAGAATGTTTTAAAGTTTATCCATATTGTACAATGTATCAATACTTACTTGCTTTTCCTAGCTAAATAGTATTCCCTGGTGTGGACATACCACATTCTGTTTACCCATTCATCAGCTGATGGATATTTGGGTGCTTTCCACTTTTTGGTTGCTGTACATAACACTGCTGTGAACATTTGTGTATAGCTTGTGTGGGGATATATGTTTTTATTTGTTATGCATGAAATTACTGGTTTGTATGATAATTTTATGTTTAACTTTCTGAGGACTTACCTACCAAATTGATTTTTTTTTCCAAATTGCTTTGTAAAAACAATTCACCATTTTATATTCCCACCAACAGTGTATGAAAATTCTAATTTCTCCAAATCCTCACCAACACTTCCTATTTTATTTTTTTCTTAATTATTATTTTCATTCTACTGGGTGCAAACTGGCACCTCATCGTAGTTTTAATTTTCATTTCCCTGATGATTAATGATATGGAGTGTCTTTTCATATTCTTACTGGATATTTATTTATATATTGTCTTTGGAGAAATGTCTATTCAGAAATTTTATCCATTTTCAAGTGGATTATTGCATTTTTATTATTGAGATATTAGGTTTTTTATATGTTCTAGATACAAGTCCCTTATCAGGTATATGATTTGCAAACATTTTCTCCCATCCTGTAGGTTGTCTTTTTAGTTTCTTAATGGAATCCCTTGAAACACAAAAGTTTCTAATTTTTATGAAGTTCAGTTCCTCTATTTGTTCCTTTATCTTTTGTACTTTTGGTGTCACATCTAAGAAGTCTTAACCAGGCCCAAGATGACAGAGATTTATTCCTATATTTTCTTTTAAGTGTTTATTTCTGCCATTCATTTTCAGCTAATTTTTGTGTATGGCATGAGGAAGGGGTCCAATTTCATCCTTCTCTATTGAATTATCTCAGACCTCTTGTCAAAATTTAGCTGACCATCTCTTTTTATCTCATTTCTCTCTAGAGTCTCAGTTCTATCTCATTAATCTCTATTCGTGTGCCAGTATTTCATGTTTATTTTTACAGAATATTCACCCATATAGTACATCTTGGTGTATGTACACACACACACACACACACAAACACAAACACACACACGCAGTAAGTATTATGTATGGGTTTGTGTGTGTGTGTGTGTGTTACACATATAAATCTAATACTGGATTCTGTAGTTGGTTACTAAATGTTGGCTGCAGTTATTATTGATTCAGTGTTGTTATTTAAAAATATATTTCCTATAAAGTAAAGGCTGTTCCTTAGTTACATTATAAATTTTGCTCATCAAGTCATATTTCTCTTGAGAGGTAGGTAAGCAGGATACCATGTAGGGGTTATGAAACAAAGTGAAGAGAAATAGAGTAGTGAAGTTGCTCATGTTTTGGGACTTCTACAACAATGCTAATACCATATATTTTGTTTTGTTGTTCATTCATGTGTCAGGCCATGTGTGCCAAGTCCTGGTTTGGAAAAGAAGGTGACCTTTGGAGTAGTCTCTGAAATGTCATGAGATAATAAGTTAAGCATGTAGCTTTGGGTCTCTTCCAACTTTGTTTTAAAGGAAGCTTTTGCTTACTTGCTGAAATCTATCAACATTCTCCCCCCCAAAGACATGTTCCCCTTTTAACAGTTCACCTCTTATGCAGGTTTTAATTTTATTTTGTTCAACCTCAGTATTTATTTCTATTGTTTATGTATTTATTTGGAGAGTATCTCCCCAGGTGCATTGTTAAGTGTCCTCAGAACAGGAAAGCGTGTCTAAATGAGTTTTCTAAGGCCACCATAAAAACTAACACAAACCAAGCACCCTACACAACAATAATTAATTTCTTGCAGTTTTAGGAGCTGGAAGTCCAAGATCTAGGTATTGGCAACTTTGGTTTCTCCTGAGAAAGGGAAATCCTTTGCTCAAAAATGACCATGTTCTTGCTGTGTCCTCACATGGCGTTTCCTCTGTGCGCACACATCCGCAGTATCTCTTCCTCTTGTAAGAACCGCAGTCATATTGGATTAGGACCCTACCTTTATGACCTCATTTAACTTTAATTATCTCTTTAAAGGCTGTGTCTCCAAATACAGTCATTGGCAGTTAGGGTTTCAACATACGAATTTGCAGGGTATGAGGGGCACAATTCAGTACACAACAGTGTTTGTGTTCTAAAGATAGCCCTTAATTAGTTAATTAATTAATTCCAATTTACTGAGAATGTCTTTTGTATGGGGGAATAACCCAATGATATAGGAGGGGCTGGTGATTTTCTCTCAAGTGTGAAATTGGTCTAGCCCAGCATGATTTTCAATCAAATGCTCTTTGGGGACAAGTAGGTTGAATCACTAAGAGAGAAGGTTTAAAAGAAAACAAGTTGTAACAGCAACTCTTAATTAAAAGAAAACCGGGCTTTGTTGACATGCCAACAAGACAAATAACTGGCTTTAATAGTTAGTGAATTGAGCAGACTCAATTCACCATTACCGTGACCTATTAGAAAATTTCAATGGCTTATCCATTAGAACTATAAACTCTTTCTTTGCCCACATTTGAGGTGGGTCAAAGAAAAACCAACATTTGCAAAAAAGAAAAAAAAAAGCCAGTATGTGTCAGAATTAGTGCCAAGCACTTGATATTATGATTTCCCCAAACCTCCACAGTCTAAGTTGTAAGTCAAATTGGCACCTCTGTGTCAGATGAACATTCTAATTTATCTGAATATAGACAAATAGAAAAAGTTGAGATATTCTATACTAATGTGTTTTCTTTTAAAAATTAGAATTATAATTTCAGGAATTGACATTGAAATTATGCATTAGGAAAACTCTGGTAGGGTGCCCGGGTGGCTCAGTGGGTTAAAGCCTTTGCTTTGGTTCAGGTCGTGATCCCAGGGTCCTGGGATCGAGCCCCGCATCAGGCTCTCTGCTCAGTGGGGAGCATTCTTCCCTTCCTCTCTCTCTGCCTGCCTCTCTGCCTACTTGTGATCTCTGTCTGTCAAATGAATAAACAAAATCTTTAAAAAAAAGAGAGAGAGAGTCTACATAGTAATTTTTGTACTTATTTTCACTTTATAAAAGAGAAAATGCACTTCACTTTAGATATGCCACAAACTAGAAATAAATCATTTATTATGTATTTTTGACATTTTATTTTACATCATTAGTTTTTGACTTAGTGTTCAATGATTTATTCATTGCATATAACATCCAGTGCTCATCACCACACGTGCCCTCCTCAATACCCATCACCCGGTTACTACATCCCCTACCCCCTCCCTTCTGTAACCCTCAGTTTGGTCCCCAGAGTCCAGAGCCTCTCACGGTTTGTCTCCCTTACTGATTTCTTCCCATGCAATTTTCCCTCCCTTCCCCTGTGGTCCTCCGCAGTATTCCTTATGTTCCACATATGAGTGAAACCATATTATGTCTTCAGAAACAATGTTAATACAGTTTCATAATTATCTTACCTACATGTAGGCTAATATTTTTCAAGATGGTACATTATAAATGATGTTGCAAGAACAAGCAAGCTCCTTTTGATTAAAAAGCTTTAATCTGAGCTTTCATTTGTTCATTCAGACCTATTGCTAGAGTGAAGTTATTGCTATGAAGCAATATGTTATGTTATGAAGTAATTGCTAGAGAGACTGAAAGAGTTAAACAAAATTCACGAAGTCCCTGGAAGGGCTGTGACATTAAAATAAATAAATATGCAGTGTGTACTGAAGATACCCTCAGAACAATGCTAGATGTGATTGAGAAGTTGAAAGAGGTCTGGGATAATAGATTCGTCTCCTTTAGAGTTTGTTTGTTTGTTTGTTTCATTGGAGATACAGGATTTACAAGTACCAAACGGGTAACATTCCAAAGTTCTGGAGCTATCCATGTAAAAATAAATGGTCCAGAAAGTGCAGTAGTGCTGTTGTAGTTTAAAGAATGAAGAGATCATGATGAGAAGAAATAGCTGAGGAATGCTTTCTAAAAGGAGTAGGATCTGATTTGGCCGGGGGCTGTGAGCAGAGTTTAAAGATAAAGTAGTGTTATATCAGAATCACTCAAGGTCCTTAAAAATACAACTTGTAAGGCCATGCCCCCAAGTGCCTTCACCTAAAAGCAAACAAAATGACTTGGGCTCCCAGGCCAAGACTACAGATGGTATACTTAGTGGCCAAACAATGATGAGAGTGGCAAGTCCATAGGCATGGATAAAGGAAGACAGATAGGAAAGATCAGGACAAATTTGCAGTGGGGCAGGTTGCTAGTCTGAAGAGCTTGGGTGTGTGAATCAGTGACAAAAAGGAGGCACTGGATGCTTCTGAAAAGACAAAAAGTGATTTTTTTTTTTTAAGGAAGATTAGATCTGTAGTACACTTTATTGCAAATTTATTTTATTATGCATCCTGAGAGTGAGGAATGAGGGAAAAGTATTTCTACCTTGGGGAAGATCTGGAGAAACGAAGCTGTAATTCTTGCTAGACTGTAACTTCTGTGAAAATAGACTGTCATGTTCATGGGTGTATTCTCAGTACTTAGCACATAGAACAGATACTAAATAAATATTTGTTGAATAGATGATTTCTGTATAAAATCAAATATCATACAGTGTTAGGAAGGGAAAAAAAAGACCATAGTATGATGTTAGCAAAAGTGCCATTTGATAGTGAGGCTGTAAAAATTGTTAAGATTTAAAAAGCCACCCATCCAAAGAAATATTCACCCACTTTCTAGAAATGCTGAAGGGGGCCTGTTTCTACCTTGTCAACACAATGGGCTGAGTGAGATCAAGAAGATATGTGTGCCACAACAGAGGAAGGTTTTCTTAAAGACGTTATTCTGGGAAGTTCATCTACCCTGGTTTCAGCCTGTCCTCTTGAAATATGGTACTTGAAATATGGTACCACTTCGGGAGCAGTTCCTACTGAGTCCGACGTCCCATTTACTTCTCACATTTGCCCCTTGGTCATTGTGTGACACCTCTTCGTAACGCTCATCCAAATAGTGACAGAACATTTTAGTGCTAATCTGAAATATTTTGTTTAAGAAATTAGATCCATGCATAATGTGTCTATCAGGAATTCTCACGTTACAAAAATAGTTAAAATTATAATGCTGACATACCCAGTGTTAGGCCTCACCTAGCTGGAAGATGGTAGTATTGGAGAGATGCAGACAGTCAAGATTGTGCTGTGGTAGGCAAATAATACTGAAATGTGCGCTCCTTTTTAATTTTACAGTGTTTTGAATTCATGACGATGTCCCCTTTCTATTTTTTGGCACCACATGTGGGTATGCTTCATTAAAGAGGCGAAAGGCACAGAATTAGGGATTGAGTTAATCATTTTGCTACGGTTAACATATTTTAGCAGAATGTAGGTTTTAAGGATGAGAGGGAAGTAAATGGTGTTTCAACAGTGTTCTTGACCTGTCCCCCTGATCTCCCCACAGCTGTCTCTAAATTCTTAATTTGCCTCTAAACTGCTCTGTCCATTTACATTCTTCTCTCTAAAATGTAATAATAGTGACACTGTTTGTTGACCCGAAATATGTCATAAAACGTCAATCCCATTTTGAGCAGTGCTTTTAAACTCTTACTTACTATTTCCATCTCCTTTACTTGTATCCCTTTTTGAAAGCAAGGCAATATTTTTTGTCCATATTATCATCCTTCAACATTCTTTTTTTTTAATTTTTTAAAAGGATTTTATTGTCTTTAAGTCATATCCATACCCAAAGCAGGGCTTGAACTCACAACCCCAAGATCAAAAGGTGCATGCTCTTCCAACTGAGTCAGCCAGACACCACTGTGCTTCTACATCCTTTAAAAATGGAGGGTTGCCGAGGGGAGGGGGTTTGGGAGAAGGGGTTGGGATTATGGACATTGGGGAGGGCATGTGATTTGGTGAGTGCTGTGAAGTGTGTAAACCTGGTGATTCACAGACCTGTACCCCTGGGGATAAAAATATATGTTTATAAAAAATAAAAAAATTATAAAAAAAAAAAAATGGATCATTCCGGGACGCCTGGGTGGCTCAGTTGGTTAAGCAGCTGCCTTCGGCTCAGGTCATGATCCCAGCGTCCTGGGATCGAGTCCCACATCGGGCTCCTTGCTCCACAGGGAGCCTGCTTCTCCCTCTGACTCTTCCTTCCACTCTGTCTACCTGTGCTCGCTCTCACTCACTCTCTCTCTGACAAATAAATAAATAAAATCTTTAAAAAAAAAAAATGGATCATTCCATCTCCCGTTACTCATCATTGCTAATTGGTGGTGTTTACCCAAACAGTAACCAAGCAAAAAATATGAAGAAGAAATCAGATATAGCTGAGGAGAAACTCTTTGTGGAAAGCAGGTAAATGGCATGGGAATTCAAACCAAGGAGACTCCAAAGGAGATAGTGTCTAAATTCAGAAATATTCTCATCATTCACCAACCTTTATAACAATACTTCAAATGACTTACTCTGTTGACATATTTGTCTAAATACTTAGGCAAATAGACAAATATTTAGATATTTATCTAAATAGGCTCTAAGTATTTACAGCTATTTATCCCTTTTACCTTATTATTTATTTTACTGAAGACTTGAGTGTTTTGTTGTTGTTTTGGGGGTTGTTTGTTTTTTTTTTTTTTTTTTTTTTTGGGCATCCATATTGAAAGAAAAGCTCTGAAATGCATTTGATTTTCTTCCAAGTCCAGGGCTGAGGACGCTAGCCACTTGGTTATTAAATCGTGCATGTGATAGACCAGAAAGAATGGATATGCCACCTCAGCCAGCTTCCCCCAGCCTGGGACAAGTATTCTTAGACTAGAACAAGTCTGTGAGCTCCTTGACTGAGCTAAATACATGTTTCAGAGTCACACCATATTAGATCCAAACTTTGGCTCTGCCAGTTATCAGCTGGATAATCTAGGCCAAGTTTCCTAACCTCTTTGTATTTTTGAAATTCTCATCTATAAAATGAGGAAAACAATATCCCTCATCTCTTAAGGCTTCTGTGAAAATGAATTAACATCCGCTTTCTTGTGCCTTACATGTGACTAATACATCAGTCACCACTACTGCCAATAGTCTTCTTTCCTAAAATAAATGAAGGGATGCATGTCCACCCCCATCAATCCTGAGGATCTGAAGGTGGAAGATGTCTCACAGCTGCTTATTCCACTGTCCTCTTGTCTCAGTCTTACTCATCGACTCTTCCCACTCCTCATTCTAGAAAGGACCAAAAACATTTCACAGCTGGCTATGTACTAAAGGTCACTGGTCACCAGCAGCCTTTTTCATCACTGAGTAAATTATGAGCTTCCTCACTGTATCTGTGTTGTCTTCAATCTCATTGTATCCCAGCACCAAGCGGGGCACTTTGGTTTATGAATGTTTTCAGTACTACTTCCTAGGAATGGTTTTCCTGAAAGGTTTCACACTTTCTGTTCCAAAACAAAAATATGTGTGATCTCAGGATTCTAAGGTTATTTTCCAGGTGTCATTTCTGGGTTATAATCTCTCCCCCTCCCCTTCACTCCTTCCCATCCTCCACTGTCTATCCTGTTAACCTGTATTATTTTCATCCCAGGTGAATTAAGTCAGGACGCTCTATAGGTTTTTTGTTTGTTTGTTTGTTTACTGTGAACGTAAAAGAGCAGGGACCAGGCTGCACAACATTCCTAGGAATTCAATAAATATTTGCTGAATGAATGGATACAAGGTAAAAGGCTCTTTTGCATCTGCTATTGTGGATTTGTTTCTTCCTTTGGTGTACATAAGGCAGTAATTGCAATTTGCCTATTTTAGAACTATAGAAAGTCAGGAATGGAAAAAAGCATATGAGTAACAATGTTAACAATAACAATAACAAAGGCGCCTGGGTGGCACGATAGATTAAGTGCCAGACTCTTGGTTTCCACAGTTTGTGATTGCAGGGCCTTGAGATAGAGCCTCACGTAGGGTTCTGACCTGAGCACAGAGTCCACTTGCGTTTCTCCCTCAGCACCTCCCCCATCTCATGCACATGCACAATTGCATGTGCATACACTCTCTCTCTCTTAAATAAATAATTCTTTAAAAATAATAACAGCAGCAGCAATAACAGTAGTAGCACAGAGGCTTTAATGGGTGTTTATTGTGTGTCAGGCACTACTCCAAATGCTTTACATGTCTTTTCTCTTAACCCTCAAAACAACCATAAATGATAGTTACTATTATTATTTTTATGCTTCAGGTAAGGGGAATGAAGACCAATAAATCTAAGTAACTTGAGAAAGACATGTAAAATCATATAGTCCATCTTCTCATTTCAAAGGAAAAGAAACCAAGGACTAGAGAGCTAAATCTACTAGCCTAAGGCCACACAGCAAGATGATGTGAGATCGAGAATTTTAATCTAGCTCGCCTGAATATGACCCCGACCCCTTTATACTATCTGTGTCATACCTGCATCATTGATGACTAAGTTCCAGGTACATTTTAGCATACTTGAAAATGACACAGTGGGGGCACATGGGTGGCTCAGTCAGTTGATCCTCTGACTGTTGATTTCAGCTCAGGTCATGATCTCAGGGTCCTGGGATCAATATCCCGCAATGGGCTCAGCACACAGCAAGCACTCTGCTCGAGAATTATCTCTCTCCCTTTCCCTTTGCCCCTTCCCCCACTGGCATGTGCTCTTTCTCTCTCTCAAAGAAATAAATCTTATAAAAAAAGAAAATGACACAGTGATGTAAGAGAGGCTTGAAGAAGGCAAATAGTGCAAAATATATCCGGGCCATATTATTAAATGTCACCTATTGGCATGTTCATTTTTTTTCTATTTAAGAGTAAGTGAAATTATTCAGCCACACAGATGGAATTTGAACTTCAGAAAATTAGCATAATACTATTAATAAACCAGTGTAACAGCCCGTTTTACAGAAACTCTTTTTTGTTTCATCTAGCAGATATTAACCAATCACCAGTATGCACCACATACACTCTAAAAAAAATGTTGATGGTTGAACTGCGAACAAAATAGATTCTCATCATACTCATGATCAGGGCTAGCCTGCAGACATGTGACAGATCCTGAAAGTAAAAGGCATAAGCTCTACACTCAGAAAAATACAGAGATTGTGAAGCATCTCGGGAAGACTCCCAAGACGAGAAAGAGTGAGGATCAGGGCTTCAAAGAATTTCTCATGAGAGATGTTAAATAAGTTCCTCCCTTTCTGCCAAGCTTGGCTCTAAGTGCCAGAGAGAGAAAGATGAGTGAGAGGCTGCCTCAGTGCTTGTGGCATCTGGGGAGGAGAGCTGGAGGACTTCCAGGTCTCATACAGTGAAAGAAGCACAATAATAGAAATATAAAGCATGAACCAGGCAGCACGAAGGCAGGCACTGTGACGAGGCAGGAGGTTAGGGAAGACCTCACTCTGGGGGGACTTCATAATCTGGATCTCCAGATAGGTGAGGATGGGTGCTCTAGAAGCAGGAAGGAAATGGAGATTCTTTCAGAACAAGTACAAGAACATTTAGATGAGATAGAACATTGTAGAATCTCCAGATCCTTGAGTTATGGCTACTCATTAGGCTAAAAGGAATGTGCTCTCCTTTGTCTAAAATTTCAGGGCTACGAATTGTTTAGAAGATCATTTAATAGATCTCCAACTTAAGGCAGTCATGAATTACATTGCAGAGGATCTGTCACAGCCAGAAGAACCACTGCCTTCTTCTGCCAACATTATTAACAGCCCCAGCTCCTGCTGCTCGGCCAGCTGGAGGGTTGGGTGCTGCTGCCTGGGTGGTGCTCACCAACTGATGCCCTGCCACAAGTAGGTTTTGCCAGGTTCCACAAACAAAATCCATAATGTTCCATCACCACCTACTGAGAACTCCAGTCATCAGTTAAATGTAAGAACCAGTAGGTGAAGAGCAGAATGGACAACATGTAATCCATCAATTTGGCGAGTGTTGTCAGATGGTTTCTAGGTTCAGGGCCGCTGTGCATCCAAGTAAACAGAATATGTTTAGTGCCTTATATACTTGTTTCTCTAATTCCAGGGACATAGTACAAACTGCTATAATAAAGTATGTGGAGGTGAAGAGGTCTTGAAATGCAATAGTGAATTAAAGGCAAGTACTTAAAATCTGAATAACTGCAGAGTGATTCCTTTATATTTAGAGTAGTGGTTCTCAAAGTAAGATCCCTGAACTAGCTGCATTAGCATCACCTGGGTTCTTAATAGACCTGCCTGAAACCCTCCCTTCTCATAATACTTGAATTGGAAGCTCTGGGGGCGGGGCCCAGCTTTCACAGTTTGACCAGCCCTTCAGGGGATTCTGATGCACCATACCACTGCTACTCACGGGCCAGCATGATGAGTATCACCTGAAAGCTCATTCCAAGTGAAAATTTTGGGACTTTTTAACTAATCCAGGCCCAGGTCCCATACCAGAGCAATTAAATCAGCATCTGTGGACGTGGGACCCACGCACCTTAGCTATTTTACTTCAAAAGTTAACACTGATCTAGAACTACAGGCGTTCGGTTTTTTGACACTACCTAGAGAGCTTAGCCAAGCCACAGGAGCATGAAGTACAACCATCTCCACAAAAGGAAACTGTAAGTCCAATATTCCAGCTCCTGTGCATGGAGTTCAGCCTCAGTCTTCTTATTTGAACTACTCTGAGTATGCACAGTAGTATTATTGAGTCTCATGTACTAATTTATCACGCTGAGATGGGTCTTGCCATGAAATGGATGGAAACTTTTCATCCTGGCCTCTACCGCGCTTTACTATCTGGTTCCAGGAAAATTTTGCCAAACGTTTTGTTACTACCTCCTCTACCTTGGCTCCTGATCCCCGCTTGTGCTGCTTATTTTCTGTACACTTGAAGTGGGCATTATGACTCTATGAACCTTTTCTTTGGGTAGTTCTTTCCCCTGAAGTGAACCCCTTGCCCTCCTTTTCATTTAGGGAGAGGCTCTTCCTTCCTTAAGGCTGAGGCTGTCAGCCTTAACTACACAGCATATTCCTGTGGGAAGTTTGGACAAATAGTGATGTCTGAATCCCATCTCTGAAAGTTCTGGGTGACACCAAGGTGTGGGCCCTTTTTAAGAGTCCTCCAGGGTGATTTAAATAGGCAGTCAGTATGAAAACCATTACTGTAAGGGAAAGCTCAAACACGAATACCTCCTTCAAGAAATGTGTTAATTCCCTTTAGCCATTATAGATTACCCTGTCTCTGAATCTATGTACTAAATAGTCAGCAGCATCACCTAATTTAGCAAGTGTATACTTTTTTTTAGTTTGCGAATTGTTTCCATGTGTTTCTTTGTAATCACAACCTAAATACCTTAAGAGCTGAGGCTTTGTCACATTCCTTTGCCTAGGTAGTGACTAGCACAGTTGTTTACTACTATAGGTTGCTACTGGTTTGATTACAAAATATGAACAGAAGCTGGCTACCAAAATACCGTACAAGTTGCTGAGGTCATCTAGGATTCTACATGTATTACAATAATAATCATAATAACCACCATTTATTGAATACTTACTATGTGTCAGATTCCAATGGACTTTAATATCACATGGGTCCTGGCAGGTGGGTGAGGATCCTACTTGATTAGAAGATGAGAAAATTTTGTTGAATAGAACTTAAGTAACTTAAGCAACTTGCCTGAGGTCATATGTGGCATCTAAAGGGGATTAAAATGAATCCAGTATAGTTGTACTGAAAGGTCCATATTTGCTTTATGTCTGTGGTTTGGAGGAGAACAAATGGGTCTATTTTCAATGCTTGAATTCCTGGATATGTATAGTTTGTTTTAAAAATATTACCCCACATGAAATTCTATTATGTATATCCCATATCCCATAAAGTATTCTGTAACTGTATTTTTAAAGGGAAAAGAATCCTATGTAGAGTACAACTAAAAATAAGATGGCACTTCATATTTGCTGAAATTACCTCACGTTCTATCCAATGACCAGTGTTGAAGAGGGCTAGAAAGCTTCCAAATACAAATGAAAGTTTACTCGTTAACTTTTCTTTTTGTAACAATTAAAATCTTCTCTCAAATATCAGGACTTTTCATTAGGAAGCACTGTGGAAAATAGCAAGACTGTTATGCACTATAATTTCCATATAGATTAAATTGAACTTGTAAATGATTTTATAAAATACATTATAGAAACCAAGAGATACTCAACTTAGATATCTGTCAGAATAAATTGTGTATGTTTGAACAAATACACTTGAAAAATATATTTATTCATTTCTCTTTCAATTATCTGTGATTTCTTGTCTAACTCTTCAGAAACAAAAATGTCCTCAGTCTGATTTGTTTCCCATCAAGTGTTCTTAAGACCGTGTAAACATGGTAACTTCAGTCTTCTTATTTCTGTTTACCTTACTATGCTAATCTAGACATGATCAATGTCTGAACTTTTCTGCATTTTGTAGGCATCAGGATCCAGAATAATTGGATAAACTTGAGACAGCAATGGCAAGAGTGATGTTTTCTGTACCTAGCAATCATTCATTTAATGAATATTCATTGGCTGCTAACTATGAGCAAAATACTACTTAGGCAATGTGGGATATAAAAAAAATGTATGAATATAGCTCATGCCTTGAAGAGCTTACACCTGTTAGATAGGAGAAGGCACATGCATAAATAAATAGAATGTAGGATAGAAAACATAGGTCCTGTAATGTACAACTTAAGGGCAATTTAAGTTTATAAAAAGGCTAATCTTCTGCTAGACAAATCAAAGAAGACTTTATGACAAAGCAGAAATTTGAGTACACACCTAAAGTACCAATAGGTCAGTGTTGGGAAGGAGTGAATGGCTTTCCACATTAGAAAAAGATATTCAGGGGCAATTTAAAGAGCAGTAGAAAAACCAATCAGTGGAAATAGACCAAATTTACAATGCCTGCTTGTAGTATTTTATAAATATGGTGACAGTAAGCCACAGCTTGCTCAGAAAAAATATCAGTTGATGTTAATTTTTCCTGTGTAATTATTTATTGTGCCCTCTTTCACTCTCAGAAGTGCCCTGGGCTGGATGATAAGTTTAATGATCACTCTATTTCTGATGGAACTGCCCTGTGTCTGGTCCCTGTGAAAGGGTGAGTCAGGTTCCACATAACTCTGTCCACTTTTTGGCTGATGAGACCCAGGGCTTGGCATCAAAAGATAAGTCGCCTAATCAGATCTCTATCACTTTATAGAAATAGGAAACCCAGGAATCTCACAACAGGTACAGAAACTACATAGTGTCAATTACATGGCAGGATTGGAGCCATGAAAGTTATGTATAAGTCAATTATGGGAGAGCAGGAAGTGAATAAGCTGGAGCAGCCAGACAGTTGCAGAACCAAATGAGGCAGACACCCAGAGGGTAGCACAGGCGTGATAAGGGAAAAGAACTGCAGTGAAAGTGGCTTAAACTATTGCGGGCAGGATTCCTACTAATGCCCTGAATCTAGGACCACCTTCCTGTCCTGTCTCTGTGATGCCTAGCCTTTATACAGCTGCCCCTATTAAATTTCCCTTACTGTTTTACATGAAACCTTAAGATAATTCCTTCTTTCTGTCCATTCCAGCTAGCGTCAGTTGGCTCTGGCGTCCATGTTCCTGGTGAAAGAGAAGGGAAAGGGGCTGAGGGCAGAGGGTCCAATGGCAGGATATTGCAGTATTTCTGGGAATAGGCAATTGTTATTTCAGTTTGAAGAACGGAATGGAAAGGAGAGATGATGATAGAAATGGAATGTATGAGCCTTGGCAACTGATGAAATTTAAGGGGTAAGATGAAAGCCATAGATTCGGAATTTTAATCTTCATCACCTAGTTAAACACCCATGCCACAAAGAAAGAAAATGGTCTGGACCAATAAAAATAATAAAAGAAACTGCTCTAAATAATTCCAAGAGGGAGAATTTAATAGTGGCAGTGAGTTACATAGGTGAGGGAAGACTTTAGAAGCCAAAGAGGTAGTAAAACAACCCAGAGATTAATAGCAGGAGGCCCATCCCATGTCTGTGGCTGAGGATTTAAGTACCAGGTGATGTTCCTAGATTTTGCAAATGGAGGTCATGTAGAGGGAGTTAAGATCAGGAGGGCCCTCCCTGGCAGGAGCTGCACAAAAAGGAGCAAGGTGTATCCTATAGGAAGCTAAGAAGCTGGAACACCAGAAGAGTTCAAGCCACTGCCAGAAAGTACCCTCCAGAGCAGGTAGAGGGAGAAAAACTCTGAATCTTCCCTTTTTCCCACCACTTAATTCCCTCACTAGTGCTTCACATTTGCCAGATGCATCCAAAAGTTAATTGGCAAATTAGTCTGGGAAACATAGTTTGTGGGAGGACATGAAATGGATCTTAAGGGATGTCGGTAATGACTGGTACAACATCTGAGCTGCACGAGGCAGGAGTGAAAAGTAGGAATAATACAGTTTTTGCCTAGAACACTTCATTTACAAAGATGAAAAAGGAAAAAAAAAAGTGTTTGCTCATTGAGCCATTCTGACTGGCCCTGGAGGTGTCTGTCCTATGAATAAGATTTTTGGACCAAATAGATAATTTCAAATGTCACTGTTATGTAGTCACAATAAATTTGCCAAAAAGGGATTAATATTGACTTGATTTGTCACAGTCATCAACTATTTGTTGTAAACCAATGATCTTCCATGTAAATGTCTGTGAAAATTGCCAGCATCATCAGAACCAACTGTGTAGATTAGGATAATAGATTCCCCCACTAACATTCAGAAATTTATGTCGAGCAAAGAATGGCTGTGTAAGAGCATTCGTGCTCTAATTCTGTTTCTTGGACTAAAAATCCAGTTAATTTTTCGGTATTGCCAACAGGTAAAAAACCAAATTGGGTTTATGTAGTTGTTCATAAAACTATCATGCATTGAGTACCTCCTGTAGGAGCAAGGTATGGACTATAACCATGAATAAGAGAGACCTTGTACTCCCAGGAACTCTTGGTGGGGGGATATACAAATAAGCAATTACTATAATACATTGGGATAATATGATGGTGGCAACCACTGAGTGATAAAACCAGGAAGAGGCACCGAGTCTGACTTGGATGAATTAGAAATCATTTTCAAAGGTATAGCATCTGAGTTAGAGTTAGATGCAGGACAAGGTGTATTTCTGGGAGGGAGGTATTTCAAGCCTAGGTGGTGGTTCTGCAGTGACCCAGAGAGCCTGAATGGTTGGGATGATTGCAAGTATTTCAGGTGTAGAGGAGACAGAAGAGATCAAAGTAAGTATATGCCAAATGACAAAGATTCAAAACAGTGGTATGCTGGTCAGTGTAGAACAACTGGGTCCTGGCTGTAAGGGTCTGATTTGTAGGTTTTGCCAAATTTTGTGGCACAAATTCTGCAACGTGGCCAATTTCAAGCTACCAGTATGATGACCTTGACTGTAGAGTTGGCGAGAGATAGGCAGTAGCATAGATTTGAATAGTTATTTCCATCATCAATACAGTGGATAAAATATTTAAACATGTGAGCTTCATGTTACCAGATACTCAAAATATTCATGCATTCATCTATCCATCCATCCATTCATTCATTGAAAAATATTTTGAGCCCCTATTGTCTGTCGAGCATGGTTCTAGTCTTTGGGAGTTCAGCATGGGTTAATAAATAGAAAAACCTTTTCTCCTCACTGGGCTAAAGAAAAAATTTTTATGCCCATTTCACAGGAGACAGCTGGCTTCTGAAGATTAAATCACTTGGTTAAGCTCACATTATTAGTATATGGAGGAATCAAAAGAAGAAATCAGCCTCCCAATTCTAAATCCAGCAGATCATTTGTATTATATCATGCTACCCACACCACTGTGTGGTGGATTTTTATCAAAGCATCTGTATTTTTATCTCCATGAAGTTGGATAAGTAAAATAAATTTCTGTGACCTTTCAAATAAATTTAGGTCTTTTTTTCTTAGAAGCTTATCTGGTGTGAACTTTAAAATACTGCAATTAATAATGATTATAATAGCCTGGATCTCTGTAGCAACTTCTTTCCAAGAACTCCTAGGAGCTTCTAAATGTATTAAACTAAGTTCTTCAAGCTAATTAGTTATCCTCTGAGAGTAAGATAGATGTTTAAAGTTACATTAATTATATTAACACTTTGAGACCCATAGACTCATGTCTGGCTTTCTCCTGAAGAAAAATATCCCTTGCAATTTTCTCTCGAGAATAATAAACTCCTTTTCACTGACTATATAGTCAAGAAAAATAATTCAATCATGAAATAACTTTAAAACATTTATAATCTGGCATTTAAACATATGTATAGATCCCAGTGACTTTAAAATGTGTATTACTTTTTTTGCTCTATGTCCCAGAAAAGAAAATTACAATGAAGTTATATGCTTTGAAAAAAGAAACTGACTATAATGGAAGTACTTAAAAAGCCATAAATCTGGAAAACTACTTGTTTGCCAGGAGCTCCCCCAACAGTAGTAGCCAAATCTTTTGGCTAATTTGTTTTTCTTTTACCCGTAAGACACTTTTGACCCCTTCCATTTTTCCAGCTATATGCATTCTTGTTGATAATTCTTCCTTCCAATCATTATAGTCCACTTCCACTGTTCCTGTCTGTGTTTAGGAATTCATCCTCTTGATGAATTAATAGTAAGCTTCCCATTTCCACCTTACCAGTCTGACCACACTATTGTATTAACCTTCCTAAGATATAGATCAGGTTCATTTTATCAGTTCCCAACCTCAAAAATATCAATGGTTTTCCAATCCTCACAGACTCAAGTTCACCCACCTAGTCCAATTTTTACATTCTGGGTTCAAGCAAGTTTTCCAACTTTGCCACTTCTAGTTCCTTAGGAGACTGTTTAGTTTCCTTCACTCTGCATCATGCCAGAAGTCCTCCTGCCTCTTCCCCCAAACAATCCATGATACCTGGACTTTCTTTTAATCCTCCCAAATCAGCCTCACCCCTCTATGAAATCTGGTGATTTTTTCCTCACCCCCCCCACCCCCACCTCTGATCTCCTATAGCCCTTACTTTTCACATATCACTTTTGGGACTTATCAACAGGTTAAAAAAATTACACTTGCATTTCTTGTTCACACCAGAACTTTGAAGCCTATTCATCTTATTTTACAACAACATTGTAAGGTTCTTTATGTCAGAGAGGACAAGAGATGGGAAGAGCAGAGTTTAAATTTGCTCATAATGGATAAGCTCAAGCAAGTTATTTGACCCCTAGGCCTCCAGTGCCTCATCTGTAAAAGAGGATACTACTACTTACCTTACAGAAGTGTTTGGACTAAATAAAGAAGCACACAAGAAAAGTATTAATTGTGTTTGGCACATAGTAGATACTCAGGAAATCCTAGTCATTTTTCTTTTTCTTTGAGGATCCATAGTTGTATCTTCATATTGCTCTTTCTATCCTTTGTAAAATATGCCTCCTGTTTCAACTCTTGCCACCCACTCTCCTTTCACCCCTAGTTGGGGAATACCTTTGAGCAGGGAACTCTGTTCCCTTCTCAGAGGTACAAGCTGCCCTGCTTACTCAAGGTGTGCCTTTGCTCACAGTTACATCCGAGTCTGCCTGTCCCTATGCTCTCAAATGGGCAGGAGCAAATGTCCTAAGCAACAGTCACAGCCTAGCTCCAGTTGTCATATGCAGTGATAATTTTGTTTTTGCTTTTGGTGAATACTATTTTTTTAAAGAATTTTTTTAAATATTTGTTTATTTATTTATTTGACAGACAGAGATCACAAGCAGGCAGAGAGGCAGGCAGAGAGAGAGAGAGAAAAGGAAGCAGGCTTCCAGCTGAGCAGAGAGCCCAATATGGGGCTCGATCCCAGGACCCTGGGATCATGACCTGAGCCGAAGGCAGAGGCTTTAACTCACTGAGCCACCCAGGTGCCCCTGGTGAATGCCATCTTATATCTGTGTCCATATCTCACCATTCTATGAGAAAACATGTATAAGAAAAATTATTCAATAGTCTCAGTATTTTAGTGAACAGAGACTCTATATTTATCACTCAAGCAGATTACAGACTTTTAGACAAATATTGCAGGATTTAGTTGTTGTTTTTAAAATGTGAGGTTCACACTGTTAAAACTTTAATAACAAACTTCTTGCCATCTATAATGGGTAACCAGTCAGTCACTGGGAAATGGATCATGGTCTTAGAAAGCTCTTTTCACCCCATCTATTGTACTCTCATGTTTTCTCCCTGAAATCTTCACCATTAGTCAATCTTTGGATATTCACTAGCTTTTGTTGGCACCCTTGGCTAAACATATGCTTCGGTCACAAATGGATACTGAAAACAAACTTTTTAAGTAGTTCGTAACTTAAGATAACAATTGTATTCCTTGTGTTCCTTTCCTAGGGCTGCTGTAACAAATTGCCACAAACTTGATGCCTTAACAGAAATTTATTATCTCATAATTCTGGAGGCTGTCTAAGATCAAGGTCTTCAGGCCCTCTGAAGTCTCTAAGTAAAGATGCATATTCTTTGCCTTCTCCATATTCTAGTGGCTCCTGGTATTCCTTGGCTTGTGGCTATATAACTCCAGTATCTGCCTTCCTCTTTCATGTGGGTATTTTCCTTGTATGTCTTCCTCTATCTTATAAGGACACCAGTCAATGGATGTAGAGGGCACCCTAAATCCAGGATGATTTCACCTATAAAACCTTAACTAATTATATTTGTGAAGACCCTATTTACAAATAAGGTAATATTCTGAGGTTTTTGTATTTGCTTTTGGTGAATGCTATCTAGATGTGAATACTGGAAAAAAATTATTCAACCCACTACACTCTCCTTGACAATTCTGAAGAATGTAGTAATAAAGGCATCTGATAATTTAATGTAGGGAGAATTCCCACTTATACAATACTAAAAACTTTTACCACATGCGCTTAAACAGAAGGCCCTATAAAACAAATTTCTGCTTGATTAAAACTACAAATCCAACATTTGTTTTTCTATTGATTATTATTTTTAGACTTAGGACTATTTTATGTAAAATAGGTTGCATAACTGAAGCTAAATATCTCTTCATTTCCCAAGTATTTATTTTATTTTTTATCTCCATGCTACTTAGTACATATTTGAGGAGAAATCATTTAGACTAAAATTCATCTTGGCAGTAGCATCCCCATGGCTTCAGGAAATAACCATAGGAAGAAAACCCTCTTAGAGAATTCGCCCCACTCACAAAATATTGTGTAGTGGATTCTGGATAGATATATTTGTTAGGAGATGACAGAGAGGGAGTGATGCTATTATACAGATATAGTTGAGTATCAAGCTGACTTTAAAGTAAGATCTTTCAGAAATTGGGCGCCTGGGTGGCTCAGTGGGTTAAGCCACTGCCTTCAGCTCAGGTCATGATCTCAGGGTCCTGGGATCGAGTCCCGCATCAGGCTCTCTGCTCAGCGGGGAGCCTGCTTCCCTCTCTCTCTCTCTGCCTGCCTCTCCATCTACTTGTGATCTCTCTCTGTCAAATAAATAAATAAAATCTTTAAAAAAAAAAAAAAAAAAAAAAAAAAGATCTTTCAGAAATTGCCTTACTATCTCTGGAAAGCTTGTCCAGGACTCATATATTTATGTTAAAAGTGAACCACCTTTGCTTCCTTCCCCAAAGCCAAGGGTTATTAGAAGATTTAAATGATCAAAATCTTGAGAATGTGTGTGAGTGTGGCACATCCACTACTTCATTAAAATAGAGAATACCATGGTTGTTAGGGAGTTGACTGGAGCACCATGTACATGAGTGTTTCAGACTATTTAATGATGATATTCCATATTACCAAGTAAAATGGAGAAATGAGTCACAAAAGATGACAATGATTTTGGACATCAGATATTATTCTACCAAAATGCCATTTCTGCTTCAGAGCAATGATGCTTGATGCTGTAAAAAAAAAAAAAAAAAGAAAAAAAGAAAGGGGGAAATACTCCTAATTTCTAAACTTTATCCAGTTCTTTCATCAGTCCTACTCTTCTCCATGACCAGCCAGTGAGCAGTCCCCAATAGTTAGAGACTGTTTCCTTGAATAAGTAGTATCAATGTCTCTTCACATTTCCAGACAAAAAGAGCAGTGCTAAATCCTAGCCTGTTTAATTCTCAATCCTCATTATCCTAATAACACATCCACCCCAAGAAAGAATTCATCAAGACCAGAGGGGGAATACATAACATTTTTTTGTATAGTACAGTATTTAAAATGAAACTGCTTTTGGCCTGTGTGATCTCAGTGGGTGTAAGGCAAAATTGAGGATGCTAGCTCATCTCATACCGAGTTTAATAAAGGGTGTCCTATAAAAAGCTAATTTCTTGCTGCTAAATTGCTTTTTAAGTAATGCTTGCTGTTGCAAGAGACCCTTTCATAGCACTGACTCTGAGAGCCATGTTTGAAAGGCTAGATGTGCCTTGTGAGATAAGGTAGGATCCAGGTGGAATTCTTCTCCTTATGGGATGACAATGTATATAACTAATATTGTCCTTTGAGACTAGTTTGCATGCAGTTGCTGGTATGGCACTGTTCAGCAGCCTGCTGCAGATAAGAATGAGTGATGATGCCCTAGATTTTAATGGAACTTTTTGAGTGCATGCAGCAGTGGGGTGCAGTCTTCAGCAAAGAAAAACGAGCTGACTTGCAGGCATGAGAGGTCATCAAGAAAGATAAAGAAATAGGACATCCACTCTAGGCTAGGCAAGGCTTTTTAGAGGATATTATGGAAATGAGCAAGAACCAATTTAATTTTTATAATGCCACTCCATTTAACTTTTTTTTTCCATTTAACTTTAAAATACAAGGTCAAAGTACGGTATTTTCCATAATGATTAAAGATTTGGAACACTCTGTTGAACCCTACTGTATTTGTTTGGCACAAAAGGAATGTGACAAGGAATAAAACTGGGATCAGAAAACAGAAATATGGTTTGTCAACTGTCCAACACAGGTTTAAAATGAAAAGGAAAAAAAATTCTGATGGACACATATTCATCTTTAAGCTGACAAAGGGATTTCTTTTCCTAAGGTTCTGTTCTTTAAAGTTAGCTTGGTCCCAGGATGTTAAATAGCTCTTTTTATGAAAAAAAAAAAAAAATGCATGAATGAGATCAACTGAGAATCACATATCCATGGATCAAACAGAAGAGTCCTTCTTCTGGCTGAAAGTTCCTTTTCACCCATTGTCTGGTAAATTCATCATCATTAAATATACTGAGAAATATACAGATATTGTAAAATGATTATAGTTTGCATCTTATTGATTTTGTCACAGTTTCGTGCCACTGATCATCAAATTGGAATATCTCTGATTTGTATAGTTAATACTCTCCAGGGATAACAACAAAATCACTTTAAACATAGATATTTCTTTGTAGTATTTCTGGATGTGAAGGAGGGGTAAACTGTGGTAAAATGCAAAGGATTTGGATACTCTATCTTGAAGGATTTAGAGTGATTATAGGAATTTTATTCACTATATTAAAGAGGGGGGAAAACCCACTAAGAAACTGAAGATGATGAGAAAGAAGTGAAGTGACCTAAATACAGGAATATAAACATGTAAGTTACAAATAAATGTGAGGACAACTGAATTCACTTTTTTATCCTCACAAAAGGGTTTAGATCAATGAAAAATTGTTGAGGTAGACAAAATAGTCTCATTCTGTTTCTCCTAGTCTAAGATTTGCCATTGTTCATTCAACAGTTACTTACCAACTTATTAAAAGAAAAGCACTCAAGTAAATCTTAATTAGGAACTAGGAAGATCCTGAAGAAACCATGTCTAGAATAGTAAAAGTAAAGTTTTGCTTTGAAGAGCCCCTGTTTTCCAGCACTGTCCATTATAACATTAAAGTACTTGGCAGAAATCCCGATTCTGTGGGTATATCCACCTGGAGTCCTGAAATGGTTGAAAAAGTTTGATTCAGCAGTTTTATGTAGTCATATGACAAACAGTAGCTTGAGAGATGATGGAGACATTGGGTGTCCTATAGTTCAACGACTTCAGTTCATGTCTTCAATTCAGCTATCTGGTTGAAGATACACAATCACAGAGCTAAATCAGGTACCTTTTGGGATTAGAGTTTTTGTTTATTCGTGACTTTGTTTTGGATTTAAAAACAGTGTTGTACACAGCTGGTGAATCCTTGAATACTACATCGAAAACTAATGATGTATTATATGTTGGCTAATTGAATTTAAATTAAAAAAAAAAAAAACAGTGCCTGTTTGCTAAGTTAAATTGAAAATTCGCTTTCCCTGGGGGGACAAAAAACAACAATACAAAAATAGACTTAACTCCCAAACTATGGGTCACAGCAAGCTAAATAAATAATTTCTGTAAAAATAGTCTATCACATGGTATAGAGCCAGAAAGGATGAAAATTGCCTTAGGGGCTTATTGTACATATGGAGAAGGCTGACTGAATGAACCAATTTCAAGAGAGAAAACCTTAATAGTAAGAATAACACTAATAGTAAAGCTTTCACTTATTAATGGCTCATTATGGGCATAGTGACTAGGTGCTCTATATCTGCTTTCTCATTCCATCGTCAGTTTAAATCACCTACAGGACAGATCACCTCTTCAATGAAAGGTCAATGAATGGAAGGCAAGTGCCTCGGCAAACTAAATTTAGATGTATTCTATCCACCATGTGGATTGTTGATATCTACAGGACTAAGGTTCAGTACATCATGGAAGACAGAGCTATCATCCCCATTCTAAAAACAAAAAACAAAATCACAGAGACCCCAGAGATACCTGTGTTGTGGAATGTGGGAGAAAAGCACACTTTCATCATGGATTTAATGAACTGAAACTTTTTTTTTTTTTAATTTTAAGACTGGGAAGTTTAACTAACTTGAGAGTGTTTACTACTACTTAGATGATATCTTGTTATCTGCTATAACCTTGATGAGGGAAAATCTATGGGTGATCATGAAGAGCTCCACTCTTTTGGGAGGAGATTCAAATCCCTCTTTGCCCTTTTATTAGTTTACTCAGTACTCACCAAGAAATGTAGATGTGGTTGTTTTTGCAGACCCTTCTAAGGATAATTGATTCTACTGAGCAGAGACATACCTTTTAGTTCATAAGTTGTTCCCTTTGCACACTTTGTGATAAACATCACTGTAGAGAACAAACACAAAGTAATGACATTGAATTAAAAGACACCAGAGAGACAACAGTGATCCACATTTATTAACGTGAATAGACAATGTAAACAGAAGTGCTTTGCTTTCTGCCCTGGAGATTAACAGGCAGGGTCAGGCTTTGAACATCATGGTGGACAGGAGGTTTTTCAAGTGGAAATCCCCAGTCAAGTTGTTGGGGCGCCAAAAAAGAACAGCTTGCAGAAATCTCTTTCCTTGTACATGTCAAACTGCTTGCCACATTCTCTCACAGGGTTTAGTTTCCAGGGAGTGAGATGAAGAAATCATGATCCCAATTCTTAATTGACCCTCAGAATTTCTTAGAATAGTAGATACATGACACTCTTCACTTTTGTGCACTAGGGAAATGCGAATTAATCACATAATATTTCTCAAGCCAGTGTTACAGATTCATATAACAGTGAAACGATGCCAGACTAGTATGGCTATGTGTTTATGCTTCCCAAATAAGTACTTAATAAATAATGCATTACATCAACAGAATTGATTTTTTTTTTCCCTCTGATAATTTCAAAAATAACATCTAAGACAAGCTTATTAAAGTTAACACTGTTCTTTCTGAACCTTTGTTGCGCCAGGAGGAACAGATGGCAAAATGAAAAATGATTTCATTTTTTGAAGGAAAAATCAGTGGGGTGGAGGTAAGAATGGCACCTGCCCCCTGAGACCTGCTAGTGTCTTTCCTGAGCAGTATGGTAACCCATGACAATTTTAGAAATCTGGATCCCTAAGTGGCTTGACATCCCAAGACACACCTGATGCTTTGTGCTGTGATTTTTCAATGTTTCTGACTATTGTTTTTTCAGCAATATTCTCTGGCCTGCTCACTCCAAAACTCAAGGACCAAACTTGAAAATGGAAATAAAATCACCTTTTTCCCCTTTTCCATTTTGTTTTGTTTTATAGAATTATAACTCCTATGCAATATAACTTCTACTTTTTAAGTATACACTTCAAGTTTTAACAAACAATTTTTTAAAGATTTTATTTATTTGAGACAGAGAAAAGAATGAACTGGGGACAAGGGGAGGGGGTGGGGGGGTAGCCCAAGGAAAAAGGAGAAGCAGAGGCAAGACTCAAGGCTGGGCTCAGTCCCAGGACCCTGAGATCATGACCTGAGCAGAAGGCAGATGCTTAACCAACTGAGCCACCCAAAGACAAGACAGAGAATATTTTTTTTTTATCATTTCAAAAAGTCCCCCCATACCTCCATTACAATCAGTCCCTCTCCACCTAGCCCCTGGCTAAAAACATATAAAAGCCTAGTGTATGTGTGTGTGTGATGGCTTTCAGTGAAAATAATAACAAAATCTTCTGATTGGCTCCCTATTTATAAATATGTTCATGTCCCAGTCTGCATATAATGCAGCCCCTATAGCCCCTGCCCTCAACAGATAAACTAGTGGTTGAGACCGATAAATGGGCAGTGTCACACCAGCTCTGACAGAACATTCTGCAAAGTTAGAAATGCTCTTTAATGCGTCTATTGAGCACTCAAAATGTGCCTAGTGGGAATTGAGAACTGAATGTTTAACTTTATTTAATTTTAATTAATTTGAATTTATATAGCCACATGTGGCTAGTGGCTGATCTCTTGGAAAGTACAGTTTTTATCCAGTGGGATAATTTGATGTTATAAAGCAGGAATTTAGCCAAGGGCTAAATTTTTAACATCATCGGGGTTATTAGTGTTACCTTATATAGGGTAACCTTATAATAGAAAAAAAAATTTCTTTAAATAGTCAAAGACCTGAGAAAGCATTCTTAAGGGAATACACACTGACTCTTAAATTCAAAATATGTAAGAAATGGCCTTTAAGAATAATCCCTGAGAATTTCCTTTGAGTGTCTCATGCCTACTTTATACATAAATGTCTAATTTTAGGTGGAAACTTATAGATTGCTGTTTTATGTGCTTTAGCATTTCATATAGTTCAACCTATTCTGACTTATAATAAGTAGAATTCCTCTAAGTTATCAGAATAATTTTTGCCTTCATAGCATAGAAGGCACTTACAGTGTTACAAATGTTCACTCTTATAATGGGTGTGAAGTATGGTGTAACTCTGGCTCTCATAGTCTACCAATCATGAATATAAAAGTTATTCTTAAATCTGTTTCTAATTGGGCATGGGTTTTTCAAGATACACAGTTGGAAGTTGTGTCCTGGTTATCTGTTCAAAGAGGTTTTGATCACCTGATCATTATGAGGTCCCATAATATGAAGATACCCTTAACCCATCAAGTATTTCTCTTAAAATTATAAATTTTTTTCTGAGGGGAAAAATTTTACAGTTCCAGATTTTGAATACCCATTATCATTATAATCATGGTGAGAATTTGCAACAAACAGGAAAGTGTTCTAGGAAGGAACCAGTTGAAAAAGAACTTAGTTCTGAGTAAAATTGTAGTTTAGGCAGTGTTGCAATTGAAACCATCATTGTAATTTGTCCCATGTGATCCCTAAGGTACTTCAGAGCCACTTTTTATCCATTAGAAACCCATTCCACTTACTGGCCCATTTATTCTCACAGTATAATATGGAAACACTATTGGAGCTCAAGAAGTAACTGGCTGTAGAGATTTGCCTTGCAAATTCCTTCTTTTCCTGGACATAACAAAAAGGATTGTGTTAAGATTGTGTAGCTAGTCCCTAGACTTCTTCTAGAAAAAAAGAGCTAACAGTAAGGTCATAGTTCTTTTGTGTTCTTACTTTTTATAAGTGACCATTTACAACACAATAATTCGGACACTTTTCCTTTTACATTTCTATTTTGAAGCTAATGGCCATTCAGTGAATATGAGTAGCTATACTCAAAAGAGTAAATCCACATTCAATGGTATTCTCTTTGAAATATTTTATACTTAAATTACATGAATACATTAAGTGGTATTGGGGCACGTGGGTGGCTCAGTCAGTTAAGTCTCTGCCTCAGCTCAGTTCCCGATCTCAGGGTCCCAAAGGAGCAAGTATGGAATCAGCGATTAGTACTAGAGTCAGCCTGGAAAGATAAATATTAAAGCTTCTTGTGGTTGGGCTGTTGATTCTTTGCTTGCGCTTCTCAGAATAGACTTGATTTTTTTAAATTTATATTGATAATCATCAGAATCAACTCTTTGATTTAAGACAGGAAATGTTTACCAGCAATTCCTCCATGAGCAAAGCAAGGAGATAAATTGAGCATGTCTCAATGTACACATAATGTCAAAATGTACAAAAAACGTCTTTGAGGGAGAACCTTTGTCCTTATACTCCTCTTCTGTCAGTGTAGCGTGACTATGTGGAAAGACAAACAATTCTGTTTACGAAATGCTTGGTTTTTAAAATAAAAGATTTTACAGTTTATGCATTGTAGACTTTAGAAGTGCTCTTTCATGCCTTTGAGTTTGCCAGTGAAAGTTTTATGAAAGCAGAACTTTTTATCTATTTGAATGAAATTGTAAGCCTTCTGTGAATTCTTTTATTAATTTTATTCTGGAGGAAATCTGACCAGGTTAAGGAAATCAGGTCAGGTTAAGACGTGATCCCAGCGGGGAAAGCTCAAGTACAGAGTGTGATTTAAAATAGGAAAAAGATACTGAGTTGCTTTTTTTTAAAAAAATCAGCCTTTTTCTTTTTAACCATCATGCAATACTGTCTTCATATCTTTTACATGCCATCCTGTGTTTACAGGTACACATTTAATTAATTTCCTTGTGATGATATTAAAATTAACTTCATCTGTCACGCTGTCTGAGATAAAAGTGCATAGTCTTATTTTGGTAACAGTTAAGTCTATGTAAATATGCCCACACATATTGATAATGCTGACCATTTATTGTGAATGAAAAGCAATGTAAATATTGTTTGTTCTACTAAGGAAGTACCTGGTTTTAATTAACATGTGTGTTTGTATAATGCTAGAGCATCTGGAATTTTTCAAGAAACAGATACTGTGTTTTTAAGTGCTGGGGTACTTGAAATTGATGGAGGCTGGAGAATAATGGCTAATTTAGCTAGTTTCTGCCTCTTTGTTTTGATGTGTTAAAATGTAATTTTTGGCACAGACTGAAGAGACTGAATAGACTACATAAACCCTGCATGTTTGCATTGTGGTACTGGGCTTACTCTCATGCTCTCACTGTCCACTGCCTTCTCATGGATACAGTGTGAACATTAATTAGATGAATTCCATAAAGTGCTTTAAGCTCTTTGGAGAAAGATAGTCTCTGAATAATTATTCTTAACTCCCATATGCTCTTATGATATAAACTATTCTGCCAAGAAATCCTTTTTAGGGATTATCGCTTAAAATGAAATTTTCATTATTAAAAGCAGGAAGAATATACATCCACTGACAGACTAAAATATGCTTTAGGCAACTGCTTTTAAACAGGCAGAAATCTTGAACTATGGAGCCATCCATGCCCAAAAATTCGAAGCAATACTGAAAATTGGTGTGAACTTTAGAATATTAATCATTGCATTAGGTTGTGATTTTTAAAAAAGCACGTGCCTTTTAAAATAGGTAGACATATCTTTATTCCAGAGATGTATAAATTTAGGCATAAGAAAGTACAAAGAGAACTATTTCATGGCTCTCAAAGTATACTTAATTCACTCAGTGGATAGCAAGTAGTTCTCAAACTATGCTACATGTTAGGAATCACCTAGGAAGCATTAAAAAAACAATACACCTAAAACCCATTGGAGAAATTCTGATTTAATTTGTTGGAATGGGGCCTAGGGATCAGAAGTTTTTAAGTTTTCTTAGACTGAGTCTAGTGTGCAGCATAGGTTGACCTAAGTTAAACCAAAGAGCAAAAAGGAACTAACAATCACCTGATCTAATACCTAGATTTTATAGTTGAGAACTCTAAGACCCAGGAAGGCAAACTGACCAGTCTGGTATAAAGGATGGCTTGTTGATTACAGCCACTGCAGGCAACAGAATGATCTTCAGGGTTCATGGAACGCAGGCACCTCTTCACAGCAGTACCTGACTGAGATTCTTATAATTGGGTCACCATGAGAGCAGAAAAGGATTAATTGAAAAGAACTGAATCCGCACTGTGGAATGGAAGATAAGCAGTTTATAAGTTACAAATGATGAATATCCTTGGAAATGTACTACCCTTCCCTTTTCCCTTGGTATAGATGACATTTTATTGACGTCGTTAGGGTCTTGTTTCTTGGTGTTGATGCTGGTTGGGAAACCGTTCCTCATTTATTATCCTGCCCCATTATCTATATTCATTTATACACTGACTCACTAATTCAGACTTTTATGGTTTCGGGTCTGCTACATGATAGAACTGTATTTGGTACTAAGGATACTGCAGTGAACACCCCTAAGGTTTAAGGAAGCAAGCCTTGTGGTTACTGTCTTTCATTGCAGCTGATACAAAACTGAAGGCCCACTTCTTTTCTTTTTTAGCAACTACTTAAAGTCAAGTGTTGAAAATAAGGAATTTTGATTCAACTACAGAAATTTCTGCAATTCTGTTTCCATTGACCTTGCTGGTTTTGTTCCTAATTTGCAATATACAAATGTACACAACTTAGAGCTTAAGAAAGCTGTGTTTTGCCTCTCAAATGATGTTTGGAGTTCAATAATCTCCCATAAAGTTTGGCGATGACTGCTAAATAAGAAATGTTTGAGAACTACATTGTTTCTAGAAGAGTATCCCACATTCTCTATAGTTGTTTTCCCTATGGATGTTTCCTGATAGTGATTTTTTTCTTTCTTTCTTTTTTTTTTTTTTTTTTAATTTTAAGTAGGCTTCACACCCAGTGTGGGTCTTGAATCATGACCCTGTGAACAAGAGTGCATGCTCTACTGACTGAGCCAGCCAGGCACACTGTCCTGATAGTGATTTTAATTACTGGAGTGGAAAGATGTCCAGGAGCCTACCTATAGAAGCGCTGGTATTTCCAACATTCACACTCACTCCATGTTGATTACATTGAGCACTCTTGAAAAGATTCTATTTCACATTATTTTCCTTTTTCCAGTTCTTTTTATACCGTCGCTGTGTTCTTTGGCAGTCATAAAACTATGGTCAATTCAGTTTTGTTAAGGAGCTCAGCAGTACTGTTTGCAAATATTTTAATTTGATTTGAAGCTCTTTTTTTCTCTTGCCTATGTTTTTCAGTTTCTCAGCAGGAAAAATGTAGACCAGAGAAGAAATAGTACTCAAATATCATGTGTACTTCTGTGGGTGCCATTAGTGGTATGGGGAGAAATAGAAAAGAGTTGCATAGGTGCACTTAAAAGTAAATGAGGTCTTTAGATTCACTGTGGATGCTGCTTTTTCTATGAAAGTTAGTTATCACAGAAGTGTGAAGTCATACTATATCAGTTTGGTTGTAACCTTTAGCTGATGTGAACTGTGTTGTGAGATGCACAAAAAAAAGAAAACTCATTTTTCTTAATTATCATCAATTAACATTTCCTGAGTGAGAACCCATGAGAGAAACTTACTTTGCTCTTAAACGGATCTGGTTATTTGCATTATTATTCTTCCTTTGCTCCTCCTCCTCTGCCTCTTTCCCTGCCTTCCATTCAACATGGAAAAATAGATACAGAAATTTCAGGTTAGCCAGTGGTGGGTTTTAATGTAAAATCTCCAAAGATGTGCTAGAAATTATCCACAGAATGTATAACTTTTCAATTTCTGTTTGCATTTTATGGGATTTTTTTTAATTAGAAAACTAGATTTCTTCTGTTACCAAAAAACTTGGAAAAAATGGGAAAAGGTACCAAAGGAAAAAAAAAAATAGCCATCATCCCACAAAATTACTGACATTTTTGTGGAGTTCTTTCTTGTTTCTAATGTATTTGTTATACTAAGGTGTCTTTCCAGCTATTACAGAATTCACAGGCAGTCTTCAAACATTCCTACTCATTTTTCACCCTGCGGACTTACTTTACTACTCTTGCCCCTCTGCCACAAGTGCATAAACAAGTATTTCAATTAATAAAAACTAATTTAGTAACTTTCACATACACCATGGAGCTTCAAGAATGACACCATCTCCCCAGAGTCACAAATGTCTTGAGAAGCATTTTAAGGAAAGATTCCAATAGTATTGCTCACATTGTTCACAACTTCTCACCTCATCAAAGAACTCTTTGGAGTTTGGAAGAAATGCCCAGAACCCCTTTAAATTCCTTACCTTCTCTTGAGTTCACTTTGAGAACCAGGTACAAGTAAATTTCCCGACTTGGTATTTTGAACCTGGGAGAGCAGTGCCCTTGAGATTTTGTGGACACAGGATGAACAACAAAGAGATCAGCCGAGTGAAATTTGCATCCCTGCATGTGTGTCATTAATCTGCAGCAGTGGGGTCAGATACACAAGTGCCCGCTCCTGTATACCTCAAAACACAACGGTTTTCTGAGTGCTAATGATGCTCCAGTGTTGTTGTGCAAATGACTTATGAGCGACTTCTGGTCCATTTTTCCCCAGTTAGTCTGTGTTGGTGGGAATCCCGTCTCTGGGGGAGCAGCCCCATACCTTGTCAGGTGCTGAGCCCACAGAAGGTTAATGAGAAGAGAAGGCTTCTTACCAGACTGTTCTCCAGATGATACATGCTATTATTAGTTTTGGCTCCTTTGGAAGATTTTTCTCAACTGTAATACCAACTTGTTTGTTTTATTGATGTCAGGAGATTTTAATGGAGAAGTAAAATACTTCAGAGAAAAGGAATAGCATTCATGGGAATTTTACGTACCTTACTTTGGTAACTTTAGCTCACCTGGTAGACATTTTACTTCTTGTGTTGTCAACTGAATTTTGTTTGCTTCGGACTTGTCACTCATATTTTTAGTATGGTGAGACAAAAATGGAGGCACTTTAATTGTCTTCCTTATCCAGTTTAAGTGCTGCAAAATCTCCCAAGAGACGTCATGGGCAAGTGGATAACATCTGAGATTAAAAGGGGCCAGTTTTGCTATGGATCTAACAGTTGTCGCTTTAGGTGTATAAAATTCCTCAGCTTTCTACTGTAGTTTATGGGGTCTCATGGTGGGAATAGCAGGGTTTTAGCCAAAATTATTATGCCATCGAGTTGGGTCTCTAGTGCATCCTGAAGATTTTTGCATTATTTACAGAGGCCAGGCTATCATTTTAAATCCTGTTGCTTTGATGCCTGTTATCATTCTTGACAAACTCTTCTAGCCTGTGGTCTGTTTTCTTCTGTTTGCTTCCATTTATTCTCCCGAACAACCAGCTGAGCAAAGATTTACATAGCTTTTGTTTAAACAAACCCTGTACAGTTCACTCTTCAGCCAATATCACAAAGACTTGTGAGACACAGTTACATTTTACTATTTTGGTCCCATATTCTGTTTACTTGCTGTAATTTTTTTGTGCCCACACGCCTGTCTTTGTGAAGCCTCTTATAGACTGAAATGAAAAACCAGAAACCATGGCTACTCAGAACTCATTAATAATGAGATTTTTAGCTACTGTTTCTGCTTGTAAATTCTTCATTTCACATAATAAAGTCTCAAAAGACCACAGAGCATTTAGCCTCGCTTATCTCTCTGTTGCAGATGATGGTTCCTAGTCTTACCCAATCCCAGTGCAGTTTGCTTGGCATCCAGGAGTCGATTTTGTTTCCATCTGACATTAGCGTCTTAAAGAGATGGGAGATTGACAAGCAACAGTGTTCTTAATAGAAAAGTAATCAAGGTTTAGAGCCTGTGTGTTATGAAATGCGAGCATCTGAAAACGCCAAAGGGTTGGTTACCAGTGACCCAAGCACCTATTTAAGATTCTCTCCCATGATAAGGGAACTAAAGTGATTAACATACTGATAAGATTTTTCTAAAATAATGTAATTATTTCAGAATTATTCTTTCAAATCTTAATTACAATCTTTTACTTTTCCCAGGGTCTTCTTTCTACCTCTGTAACACATTTAATTACCTATATTCCCCAACCTGTACCATATTAAATTTTTTATGGAACTTTTATAGGGTAATTTATTGGAAGGATGGCCTTGAGTACCATTATGTTCAATGAAAGCCCTATTTTGACAAAGGGATTGCTAAATTATATTGAAATCTTTTTAATCCTCCCTGCTTCTGCTTAGATGTAAATGCAAATCTGTTCTCCACATTTGTGATTGAATTGAACTTGAGAAGTACTGCCATATTGATTCCTTCTGCAAATAAAATATAATTAGATTCCCCTAAACTTTCTACATTCTCCCGAGAGATTGGCTGGTTTTATATTGTAGACTTCTGGTGAACATGAAGGACAGTGCCTGGTAAGATTTCTTTTTATATCAGTAAAGAATTTTAATTTATTTCTAGTATCATTCGCATTTATACTCACCTTCTCTGCCTGACTAAAGTATAAGACCTAAGAAAAGGAAGGGGGAAAGGCATAGTGGTAGCCCATAATCGTTCTACTATATCTTAATGTTATAAATTTTTATGGCTCTACATTGAAAGCTAGATGCTTGAGTATGAATCCTTTTCCAATTCTCTTATTGGAGTACTTTTATTAATCACCAATATCTGATGAAAATCTACCAGAATCTTAAATATGAAAGAAATTTCCAAGAAACCTATGATGCATGTAACAAAAATTTTCTAAAGGTAGGAGTATATTTCTTGTGGTCGTTTCCTAAAAATTGATCTGAAGTAGTATTTTTAAATATTATAGGCATTAAGAAGTCAATTTGCATGTTTTTGTCTTAAATGAGAAAAGCTCTCTGAGCTTATATGAAGAAAAGAAATTATCAGACATGCTTCCTGCTCTACAGAAAATGCTGTCTAAAATGACATGGAGTACAATGTGCAGACAATCATTATAAAGTACACTGGCAATTCTGATGCTAGGAAGATGTTTTTATTTTTATTAAACACAGTAGGTGAGATTTAAGTCCACCTTGGAGTTTAGGAATATGAAAAAATGGCCTTCATACAGGACAAGAGTGAAAGGAAGCATAGAGATGGAAAAGTACACTATACAGCCTACTTCCTATGACCTTACCTATAAAATTAAATTACCAGTACATAAGGGGTATATGTGCAAGGGTACCTATGGCAGCATTGTTCATAGTGGAAAATAAGAAAACATTAAAAGGAAAACAAAGAATAACTCGGAATAGGAGAATCCTTGACTAAATTTTAGAACATTTCAGCATAGACTCTTAAGCAACTATATATGGATTTGAGATATGCTTATTGACTAGGAAGCATTAACATAGCATACCATAGATTACGAAAATCATATGCATGAAAGTACCATTAATGATCAATTTTTTAAAACACAATCCTGGGGACGTCTGGGTGGCTCAGTGGGTTAAAGCCTCTGCCTTTGGCTCAGGTCTTGATCCCAGGGTCATGGGAGCCTGCTTCCCTTCCTCTCTCTCTGCCTACGTGTGATCTCTCTGTGTCAAATAAATAAATAAAATCTTAAAAAAAAACAAAACACAATCCTGTAGACGTACATGTCTTCCTGTTTGCAAATGCTTTTGTATGATTTTATCAATTGGAGGAAAATATTCAGTGTAAAACATACAGAAATGTATGATGAGGTTATTTGGGGTTTTTAAAAGACTTTATTTATGTATGAGAGAGTGAGCAGGAGAGGAGGGAAGAAGCAGAGGGAGAGAGTCAAGCTGACTCTGCACTGAGCTTGGAGCCAATGCAGGGCTAGATCCCATGACACCATGACCCTGATATCATGCATAAACTGAGCTGAAATCAAGAATTGAACACTCAAATGACTCAGCCACCCAGATGTCCCTATAATTAGGTTATTTGAATGGGGCAAGTTTGTGGCTGGAATAGGAGAAGGGTAAGACCAAAGACAGAGTGCATATGATCATATTTACGCAGCTTTGTTCTATCTGTTACATATATTTAAGAATCTTATAAAATAAAATTTAACACAAAATGCATATTTAGAGGCAATGAATAAGGATGAATTCAGAAAGGTAGCACCATTGTCTAAGAATTCTCATAGACTTTTTGACATTTAAAGAGTTTTAATGACTGGACTATGGAAGAGTTGCCCTCATTTTAGTACGTCTCTTTATGACTTGGATTTTTTGGTTCCTGTTAAATATCTTTTTTTTTTATTTTATTTTTTTTTTTAAATTTTTTATTTTTTATAAACATATATTTTTTATATACATATATTTTTATCCCCAGGTTCCTGTTAAATATCTTAAACTTCTTTCACTACTGGTTCTTTATTAAGAAGGCATACCCGTTTATTGTTTATATTTTTTTAAAGTGGATACTCAAAACTTTATTCCAACATAAATTCTATGTCCTTTCCTAGCAACTCTTTTCCCCGTCATCTTAAATACGTGTCCTTACTGGGTTTTTAGGAAGGTGTTTTCACTTTCTCTCCTTAACCTGGACTTTGGTTTCATTTCATTCTCTTGGTTTTATCTACCTCATCAGTTTATCTCTATTCCAAACTTTCTCTCCATTTCTACTATCTTTCCTATATTTGTAAACTCCTGAAGGGCCTCACATTTGGGTGTCCTGACAGTACTATAATTATAAATTATAATTATAACTGTCTCTAACCTGCTCTCTTAGCCTTTGCATTCTTCTTTCCAGTCCATTGGTAATACTGTGATAAGCCATCAAAATCACTTTTATCATGTCATTTGCTCACATCCTCAGTAGTTCCCCTTTATTTGCAAGTTCTAGTATAAAAATCCCTGTTCCGGGGAGCCTGGGTGTCTCAGTGGATTAAGCCTCTGCTTTCTGCTCAGGTCATGATCTCAAGGTCCTGGGATTGAGCCCCACATAGAGCTCTCTGCTCAGCAGGGAGCCTGCTTCCTCCTCTCTCTCTGCCTGCCTGTCTACTTGTGATCTCTGTCTGTCAAATAAATAAATAAAATCTTTTTTTTTTTTTTTTAAATCCCTGTTCCTGGTATTCAAGGCCCATTTGAATATGCTCTCAAAACTGTGCTGTCATAAATCCACCTGGGTTTTCCCCCTTCCTGATTCTTGTACATGTTATGAAGCATGTTTCATCAGCTCTCAATATATATTTGGTTTTCAATAAAATTCACAAATTATTCCTTGTGGGCATTTGTTTTCCATCCATCCTTGAAAAGATCGCACTCTCTCCTCTGAACTATAATCACTATTGTCTGTACAATCCATTTAGAAATTAATCAGGTACTGCAAAATGACATCTTCTATTGCCTTGAACCTTTATTTAAAACTTTAACTTTTAATGTGAGTATATCTTGTTTCCTACCATAGTGTTAAGCTTCTAGAGAGTAATAAATTGGCCTTAAATTTATTTTACTTCAGACTTATTGGATAGCCTTGTACATGGTGGGAATTCAGTAAATACTTTGCTGATCTGAGTATTACTGCCTTTGTTTATTTAATTCAAGGAAATATTGGTGCTATTAAAACTGTACCACAACAATTGGAGTAATTGAGGCATTCATTTTTTTAAAATATGCTGCTTAACTTACTATATGGTTTCCCCATAATCACAATTTAATTTCATGTTTGTCATGTATTGTTTCTTATGAAATGCCAAACGGCTTCAAGAAAGGAAAATAACACCTATCATCACATATAAAGGGAGACCATAAGACTAGGGCAGTCCCTCAGTAAGCATGGGAACTATGATAGTGAGCAATGACAAACAGAAAAATGTACTCTCTTAAGCAAACACTTTTCTTTCTGCTCCAGGATAATGTGTGGATAATAGCAGACACACTTTAGGAGAAAAATACATTATTTCAAAGTGATGCCTTAAGGTTGACTACAGGAGGAACTATTTCGATGAACTATCTAATAAAAGAACATTTTGAATAATGTCAAATTCTCACCCCAAAGGACTGTGAAGGGTTTCTTTCAAAAAAGTAAAAATGGCAAAGATTTTTATGCAAGTGGTTTTTTTGCAGTATATTTTCATATCTTTCACATACATTATGAAGCCACTCAACACCAAGAAGTTTCTTCAAAAACCATTTTTGTCCCTGTCTTTTAAGGAAACCATGATGTCAAAATAATATGCATCACTGAGAACTTGTAGAGAACCTCTTCATACAGTTTTTCCCATAAATAGATCCCTAAAATTAAAGCAAGTATTCAATAGGAAGTGAACATTCGATGTAACAAATACCTCTCAAGCTTTTGTTTTAACTCAAATTTTAGATTATTTTTTGGAGTACATTAGCTTCTTCATTGTTTATAGGATTATTCCTGAGTTGCAAATATTTATTCTCTGTGTTTTCCCCTGTGTTACCATGTTTTTGTCCATTCAGTGGTCACTGCCACCATCAGATAGAAACCATGAGAGCACTTTCCCTTGTATCTGTAGAAGATATGTTAGTGGAGATCCAAGCTGCTGCAGGCCTGTCAGATCCATGCATTTGAACTTTCTTCATGCCCTGAATAAGGCTGGGATATAGGCCTAAGGAAATTTACAGTCTTGCCAGTTTTCTCTAAGACCACTTGTATAAGAAATTTAATATGGTATGAAGAAAAACCACATTGGGCTAGAGGCTGAAAAATCTGGAAGATAAAAATCTCAACTTTATTAATTTAACTTAAGCAAATTACTTAACTTCTGTGATGGATAATTGTGTGTGTCAATCTGATTGGACTATAGGGTACCCAGACTTTTGATCCATTGTTATTCTGGGTATGCCTGTGAAGGTGGTAGTGGATGTGTGTGTGTGTGCATGCACGCATGTGCGTTTGTGTGTGTGCACACACACATATACACAGATATACATGTGTGTGTGTATATATACATATACCTTCTGTTGAGTCTCTTTATTTGGGGAACCTTATAACAACTTCTCTGAACATGACTGGTCACTCTTTAGAGTCACAAAATAGAAAAAGTTTCTCTGATATTTCATAGGGTGAAACTGTAGAAGTTTTTCAAACTAATCAATATGCTCCGTTAGCTGTAAAATACTATAGAAGTTTCAGATGGGGGCGCCTGGGTGGCTCAGTGGGTTAAGCCGCTGCCTTCGGCTCAGGTCATGATCTCAGGGTCCTGGGATCAAGTCCCGCATCGGGCTCTCTGCTCAGCAGGGAGCCTGCTTCCCTCTCTCTCTCTCTCTGCCTGCCTCTCTGTCTACTTGTGATCTCTCTCTGTCAAATAAATAAATAAATAAATAAATAAAAATCAGAAGTTTCAGATGGTATTGTTCTTAGTGTTGTTGTTCTTTTTAAATAGCATTTTTTCCTGGCAAGTCATTTTTTTTATACTTATGCAGACTTTGTTGCCATTTTACTCTTGTTAATGTCCTAAGCCAAAGATAGTGTCACATTCTGTGAGCCAAAACTTCACACATCCTGGCAACTGCAGGCATCTTAAAATTAATGACAAGGGAAAATTAACATGAAGATCTGCTTTCCCTGCCCACTGGCCGTCTGAATAAATAATACTTTTCTTTTTCACCTTCAATATTGGGACCCTGTTGATATACTGTATTTTCAACTGAAGTTAGAGTCCAAAATGCTCATATAGACCTCCCCATAGTTATAATCCATTCCTGTACTGGTAAGATACCTCAAAGCACCTGGGCATATTGAATATGGAAATCTTATGTGAATACAGAAAGGAAAAAAAATGAGCAGGACATTAGAGCTATTTATACATGAAAGTCACTAAGTTTCCCCCAGTGTGTTTGCTTAGGGCATTAGAGATCAGTTGAGTGGTCCAATGCTATTCTGTCACCATAGATTTCTTTCAGAACTAGACATGATTAAGTAAACTCCAAATATTCCTTTGGCAGCTGTTGTTTTTGGGTTGATGGATGGATATTTGAATCTCCATAGTCAAAAGCCTGTGATGAGAAACTTATTCTGACGATAACAGTAATTCACTGTAATAAGGAAGGCACTTTCAATGGGTTGAATGTTGCCCAAGATAAATGTATATAATCTTCTACAGCAGAGGCTGGGTCAATACGAGCAGGCGCTGGCATTTGGCCTAGTTGTTGTTACCATTACTTTTCTTTATTAAGGACACAAAACAGTTGCCTTGGTGCGGGGCTGAGTTTCCCCTTTTAATGCAATAGTGCAAATGTTTTGCCATTACACAGGAGGAGGAAAGGGATTCAGAATTCCTTATGCTTGTCAGAAACCCATTCACTGGTATTAGGGGTGTGCACAAACATTTCTGATCCATTGTGAACATGTAGTGGGGACGGAACAATTTAGTCTGAAGTGTTACTTGAAAAATCAAAACCAAGCATTATTTATTTGAAAAGGAGGCTCAGAAAATCTGGCTGCATCAACATTTGTCATTCTCCTTGTTGGAACAAAAATCCTTAAAAATTGATTATAAGGTGATGGGTATGATGCCATACTACAGGGCTTTGGGGTCATATCCATAGTTAATAAGGACAACAGGTAATCATCACTTGTCATTTGAGACCAGTTCACTACTCCCAGAGAATTCTGCCACTATCTCACATTACAAAATAAAAACTTCCGAGAACGTGTGTACAAATCAGTTTTTAGAAGATAATTTTTATCAGCAAGGTTTACTGCCGCTGGGAAAAAAAGAAATGAAAAGGTAAGAACCAGGTGCTCACCCCTTAGGACTCATTTTTATCCTCACAACACCACTATGTGGTAGGTGCTAGTGTTATTATTTTTGAAATTTTACAAATGAATCAAGTGAAGATCAAGTGATTTGTTCAAAGTGCTGTAAGCGATAAATAGGCTGTTTTGTCTTCTAAATCCTACTCCTCTGGACTTTGTATCAAATCAATCACTTACCATTCTGTGATAAAGCACAAATTTCAATTTAGATAACTACTAAATCCTTTGGTCTGATTTTTCTATATAATGGACTGTTTTCGCAAACAAGGCAGTAAATAGCCTATTTTTTAGAAGTTAATTATTTCAATACATTCCAGGAAATAAGCAGTGAGAGTTACTGCTAAAACATTGTCTTTCAGGTTACTTACCTTTTTTAATGCTATCCTTACCTCTATTCAAAAGAATCATGTTCTTGCATAAGGCAAAAGAAACAAAACAGATTTTTGAGCATAAAGACTGGGATTTCAGTATGGTTATGATCTTGTCACTCTTTCCTAAAGACAAGAGAAGATAAGCAAATGCAATGAAGTGCCATGGTCAGTTAAATCTTATCACCAGCTAAGGATCTGAGCATTTTTCCTCCAACACTCATGACTACAAATAAGGTCTTAATTGTTTGGCGAATCATGATGAGCCTTATAAGTGATTAAATAGTGATTTTTGAGAGTGATTTAATAACAAATATTATTTTAAAATGACTTCTACTTATGACACATGGACAGATACTCATATAGGTACATGTTCTTCCTCTTTACATACATACCTATAGACACTCCATTTCTATCACAGTTAACAGGATTCAAACATTTTGTCTAACCAAGTATTTTTCTCCACGCAAACCTACACATAAAAATACTACACTTTTAGTTCTGCATATATTTAAACTTATTTTTAATATTTACAGACAGACCATATGGTACTTGTGTATGGTGCTTTGGTAAACTCTTCTCTTTTTGAGAGAAACAGTAGTAACTTATTACCAAGTGTGTTCTTTCACGTTGTTTCTTCCTCTTATGGTGATCTTCAAAATTAAAAAAAGAGAGAGATTCTTAAAGATTTAGAAAAGGAAATTATTCATACGTTCTTGGTTTTTGTGGTATGCCATGTGGTTTGTCGACTTGTGCTGATCCACATTGTGACTGACTTCTACAAGAACACAAATCATCCCACGTTACTGTTGGCCCAGTCATTGCTGCCACTGTTGAGGTAACATCTCAGGTGAGCCTCATTCAGTCTTCTATTTTTACAGACAGAAAGGGGAATGGGCACGTTTTCATTATTGAAAGGTGCTAATTTATCCATCTGGACACTTGGTCTGTCCATATAACCTCAGAAATACAAGTGTAAAAATAGTTTCCCCCACCCTCCAGTGTATACCTTGCCAGCAAGGGCAACTGAAAGAAATTAGAGCCTGGTTTGTGGTTTTTCATCATGTTAATGCAGGACTTTTCCATAAAATAAATTACTTTTGAGCATGTTTGTTTGGACAACAAAAAGAGAACATCCAGTTGATTGATAGTGGACAGAATTTTCATTAAGTTGAACAGCAGTAGTACCACAATTGCATCACTCACCTTCCTGTTTCAATGGAAAACAGAAAATTAGATCCAATAAACTCTACACAAATGTTTGCTATGCATATTTTAGCCATTAAATACATTATCAAGAATCATGTCAGCACGACATTATAATATAGTGACTTTACAAAAACATGTCATCTAATCTAGGAATGCTCCAGTCCTCCCTAAATCAGCTTCAGACATACTCAGTGTTGATGGTTCTCATTATTTTGGGATGAAATTTTTTTTTCAGAAGAATGATTGCATTTAATTGAATATACAAACACCATCAAAGTAGACAAAATAGTTGTTTAGTAGGAAAACCACTATGAAATAAATTTTCTCTCTCAAGAAAACGAGCTCTAATAATGAAACACTTGGGTTTTTATTTTCATAATAATTTAAGCATGTATGCAATTTGCTCAGTTTTGTGTCTTTTCTACTTTCCCTATGTGTGCATATCTCTGTAATAACAAAGAACACAAGTCAGAAAGGGGGTGGCCCTCTGTAGTGGGAAGCACACTGTGATTTGATGATTATTGCACCCTTGAAACTATCACCACAGTGTATGCCATAAACATATCTATCACCTCCAGCTCCTCATCTTTAACATGGGGATTGTAACATAATTTTTGCTTATTTCATGCATGTGTATAAGTCTCAAATGAAATAATCATCTGATGGCACTTTATAAAGTCATGTAAGAGTAAGATGATCACAATAAGATCATTGTAATAATCCTCTTGGCATAGTATTAATAATATCTTGGCCTGCTGGACACAATCAGATTTTCTGAGACAAATGCCGTTCCAGGTTTGAGCAAAGGGTCACAACATGAGAGATGTTGTTGCTGAATCTAGAAAGTATTGCAAATGTCACAGATTGATATTCTTCCTTTTTAAAAAAATAACTTTATTCTCACATTGAAAATGTGGTATTCACTTTAAATGTAGAATACCAAACTAACCTTATTTGTTCATTTCTACTGATTAAAACATCTCAAATGCTTATGTACAGGTGCAAATCGAGTTTTAGGTTTTATTGATTTATACTCTTCTTTAATTCACAAAAGATTTGAGACAGCATGTAACAAAATTTCAAACTGGAAAATGAAATAATAGAAAAAAAAAGATGCAGACTAAAGTTTTATATTAAGGCTAAAGATAAGAAAAAAGAGCACAAATATGGAAAAAATGATGGTATTGAGTGGGAGTTTTGAGAAAAATGCCTCCCTACCTTTATTAGCCTTTTTTGGGAGATGGCAAAACAAAATGAGAGCTCTTTCCAGCTATTTCCCTAAAGTATATTTGCTGTAGTAATTCTAAGTTGTTCTCCTAAAAAGCAACATGTTCAGAGGGCATCAAGTAAACTGAACCTATTTAGAATTTTTTAATAACCTTTCTTCCCTGACATTTTCATGGTACACATCGATGTATTCAGAACTGATACGTAGAAAAATACCATTAAAGAAATCTATGAAGTGATGATAGTAGAAGAGCTTAGTATTACTTGAGAAGTGGTGAATTACTATTTATGATGTTTGGTAACTTTAACAGTATCTACTTGAACAAATAATGTGGTGAATTATATTTTACAGGTCTGCTATCTTAGTAGCTGAAACAAGATAACCTTACTTAAAAATACTGCATTTGAATAATTCAAATACAGCACCAGGAAAGGTTACATTGTCTATTTTCTTACTCTTAAGTCATAAATCTAGATAAAATATTTTTGAAAGCTAAGATTATATCAATTTATAATCCAAATAAAAATAGCATTTTTTCTGATTAAAAAATGTATACCTTCTCATTGGAAAAATACATTTCAAATGATGGGGGAAAACATACAAATGACTAATAACCTCATTTCCCAGAGATCGCACTTAAAACTTTTGTGGATATTCATCTAGTCTAATTCTCACATGCATCTTTTTCAGAACTCTCCCTCCTATGTAGATTATTTAGTACCTCTGCATCTTATTTCCTTTTATTCCCTTCTCGTACGAAGAAGATGTTTTGTTTGTTTGCTATGTAAAAAACAAAGTGGTTTTTGCATCAAAACAAGGTCTCTGTTCATCATTAGCCAGAGGCCGTCTAACTTGTTCAGGTGGTAGGAAATTTGACATTGTACTGTTCCCTGTAGAATACAATGAAATCCTTGCATAGTTACTTTATTTTAGGAACTGGGAACAGTTTTATTAACTGAAAAATTTTAAGTTGCATAGAGTTGCAAAAGAGATTAACCCACCAAGCCAGGCCCATGTGTCCACCCTAAGAACAAGCTATGGTACAAACACAAATTAGCTGACTCAGTTGTCTTTGTTAACAGGTATTCTTTTGCTCCTCCTCCAGAAATGCTCTTTAGCAGGAAGAGACGGAAACCAGTACAGTGACTTCTTCCCACTTTTGAAAATTGGGATGACATTTGCCCATCTCCAGTGTTAACAAGTCCCTCAAAGACCACTGACAGCAGGGTAGGACCATATTGTGCAGGTTCTCTCATTTCCCTGGGATATAATTGGTCTGGGGCCAGAGATTTTCTCTCATTTGGAGCAGCAAGGTGCTTTTTAAAAATTCCCTCACCTATTTTGGGCTTCATTTCCCTCATACAGTTATGCCTTTTCCAGTCTGATGAACATTCTCCTTGACAGAGCAGACAAGCAGAGGAGCAGAGCAGTTTTGCTCTCTATGTCATCTCTATCCATAATCTTCCCCCTTCTACCCCAATCACTGAACCTGTGTCTCTTGGGTTCTTCTTTCTCCAAGTAGAGGTGAAAAGGCCCTAGATGTGTCTTTTTTTTTTTTTACATCATCCCAAGTCTCAGTTGTAGGATTGGCTTTTCCTCACTATTTACGCAGTTCTGTATTGTTTTAAAGATTTGCCCTCGGTTTTAGGTCCCTTATTTTATCCCATGTTTATACATTTGTAGACTCTTAGCTCCTTTGAGGATCCACTGTGTTGTGGCATGCATCTTGTTAAAAAACCCCACTTTAAAAAAAAATAGTCATTGGGATCATTTGCTATTAAGTTTTCAAAAATTTATTCTTGAAAGCCCCAAAAGTCTCTTGAGTTATTTTATCTTTCAAAAATTAAGACCATGGGATCACTATGTTATTTTCCCCTTCTCACTTTAATAAACATAACACAGCACACATACACAAACTTTGGTAAAATACAGATGCCACTCTATTTATCTTCTAGATTGTCCAAGTTGAACCTATATAACCTGGTTAATCTTCTGAACCTTTTTAAATTCTGTCTTCAAATGACTGAGTTTTGCCAATGAGATGGCCTTAGTTCTTCTCTTGCATAAGAAATATCTAGAGGTACTGTGTGAAATGAGAGCAAAAGAATTTAAACTTGTACATTTTCATTGTTAACATGGCTAAAATGGTGTTTGAGCAGAGGAAAGTACTTGAAAGTGGCATGTGCTTATTTCTTAATAGAAATAAAATTTATATAAGATGAAACACATTTATTTGGGAGGGGCGGAAGAGTTGATTCCTACAAAAAATCTGAACCTGTTAAATTTAGTTCATTTCAATCTGTCAGGATATTTTGAGTAGTAGTCAGATTTTGCTCTGTAATTTATTTTCCATGCTCTCTTGCTCTGTGTGACTGTAGCAAGTATGTAAGGAAATATAGAAGGATGCCCCTAGAACTGAGAAACAAATAGATAATGTGTTTAATTTAACTTCAGTCTCTTCTACTTATAAACCCAGTACTTCAATAAAAACATTCCCATCACTTCATGCCATCTTGTAGTCAATGCCTACCCTCATAGGCACCTATTATTTTTATTTCTATCACCATGCTTTACTTTTGTCTATTATTGATTTCATATAAATGGAATCATGCAATATGTAGTGTTTTAATCAACAAAATATTTTTGAGGTTCAGCCATGTAGTGAACTTATCAGTAGTTCATTCCTTCTTATTGCTGGTTAATATTTCATTGTAAAAATATACCATGATTCGGGCACCTGGGTGGCTCACTTGGTTAAGCATCTGATTCTTGATTTCAACTCAGATCATGATCTCAGGGTTGTGAGATCTAGCATATGGCTCTGTGCTGGGCATGGAGCCTGCTTAAGAAGCTTTCTCTCCTTCTCCATCTGTTCCTCCCTCCTTCTCTTCCCTCCTAAAACACACACATACACACCATGATTTGTCTGTCTCTTCCGTTGGTGGACAATTGAGCCACTTTCAGTTTGGAGATAGTAGGAATAAAGAAGCTATGATTGTTTGGGGGAGAAGTCTTTTTGTGAGTGTTTTCATTTCTTTTAGGAGTGGAATACTTCTAGGTTAAGTGTTTAACTTTGTAAGATATTGCAAAAGCAGTTTTCTAAAGTGGTTGTGTCATTATGTACCCTAACCAGTCATGATGGAGAGCTCCATTTGCTCTCTGTTCTCAACAACATTTGATCTTAATGGTTCTTTTCAACTGTGCCATTTTATGGGATACAAAGTGGTATTTTGTCATGGTCTTCATTTGTGTCATTCTGATGACTAACAGAAGTGAACTTCTTTTCATGTATTCATCATTCATGAACAGAGATCATATCTGTTGAAGACAGTGCCCTTCTTATTGGTTGAAAGTAATATAATTTTGAGGTTACTGGTATAACTTGGAAACTGGGAAGGGTAGAGACATTGTCCTACTTGGTTTCTTTTCATTTTCTCTGAAGACTCTAGTACAAAGCATCATTGTGGCTTGGGCAGCAGTGCCTTGGTTTTGTAAGAACACTGTTCCATGGCCACAAATACGGAGTGTTGAATATTTTAATGTTCTTTGAGCAGCTGCTTTATAGAGACCCTTCAGAGTCATCAGCACTAATTTGTTGGTTAAAGCCTACTGGGTATTTAAAAATACAGAGATATGACTTAATCATTCTTTTTACCATACATATGCTCACTGATTTGGTCACTAGACTTTTACTGCCTAACCTGGTGGAAGCTCAAAAGATGAAGATAGTGTCCTTGCCCTGAAGAAATTCAAAATCTTTTAATCAAAATAAAGACCTTTAATTTTATAGATACTGTGAAAATATTCTAAAGTAAACATAATGGATATGCAGTAGGGTTTGACAGGACATTTTCTGGTTGAAAATTTATTTGTAAGAGACATGGAGTGTTTGGAGTGTCTTCATTTACCCATTTAACAGCCATGTTATATTTTGTAAAGAAGTGAAAATGACTAGAGTTGGTTTTCACTTCTTTTTACAACTATCCCTGATGTTTTAGGGAATCACATGGATAATTCTGGAATTTTTAACAGGAGACATCCTTAAGTCCTCTGGCTCTTTTATTATTAGGTTGCTCTGGTTTGTGTATAGTGCAATAAGGTACAGATTTTTGACATTGTACAAATACGTTAATAATAGAACCCATTCCTTTGCCTGATTTGCCTGGTTTCCAGAGGATATTCTCAGTCAGTAAGATACACAGATGTGTTTTGTTACCTCACCTTCTAGTCAAATTCCATGAAGATGAAGAGCACTACCCTATAACAGATAATGAGTTGGAAAATAAGAAAACCAACCTCAGAAAGTGAGGCTAAAAAAACCCTGTAGTTTGTTTTTAATGCCTGTATAACTTGATGAGAGGGACATAGAAAGCTTAGTGATACCCAACATGTGCTTAGAGGTGGATTGTTAGTTGATGTCTTGGGGGTCTGTAATCTGAGCTAAATACTTAAAATCAATTAATTGATGTTAGACACAGAGATCTGTTTTTATCCCTCTTTATTTTATTTCTGGCCTTTCCATTCCCAAGAGCATGAAGAACAAAACCTTACCTTGATAACTTGTTATTTGTGTTAAGAGACAAGACTTTGGTAAAACACAATTATATTTTAATGTCTCTTTTCCATACCAAGGCGCTATATATATTTCAGAATTTTACTTCTGAACCATTCAAGAGTACTATAATATCTTACCTAGTCTAGCACTCAAGTTATTAACAAATATTTCTTGAGCAATTGTTAAGGTAAGCAATGCCCAACACTGTGCCTGGCAATATAAAGAATGAAGAAGACTGTCTTCAGTCAGTATAGTCTTAATTACCATGAGGTTTATATTTCTTTTCCCATCTTCCAAACACAGGTAGATGTACACATCCTATTTACCTCCCAAATATCAACTGTCTGCAGCCACTTCTCTATATCTCTACCAATACTTCCCCGTCCACATTACCTTTTCCACTCCCTTAACTACAGTAACATCTCCTACTTGGTCTTCCTGTTTTTACTACAGAGCTTCTCCAACCCATTCCTTCTACTGCAGGCAGTAATAACCAGCACATGGCAGAGTGCCTGGCCCATAGGAGGCATTCAGTAAATAGTTGTTTAGTCAATGAATGTCTCGCTTAGTGAAAATACTTTGTAAGCATGGCAAGTACCAATAGGAAACTCCAACTTTTCAAAGCCAATGAGATTTGACTTTTAATCAAATATTTCCAGTCTTAATTTCATTTACAGATCATCTTGCTTTTAAAAAGCAGTTGTTATGTTGCTTTTTTTCATACACTCATTATGCTTTTTATATCCACCAAATGGATTTTGAATAAATATTTGTGTGGCTCCAAATTGGTAAAACCTCTAGAAAGAAGAAGAAATTTTGAAATGATCTGTGTCTCCTTTCAAGTGGTCTGTCTTAGAGTGAGCATTTTCTGGTTGCATGCAACATGTTCCATGACGATATATCTTACATGCTTTTACAACCATCCTAATAATTTGTAATAGAAATTTATTGCTGAAGTTATATGTTCTATTACCAGAATCTCTTATTAAGAGAGCAAGCATGTTCTCTGTATTTAAGAGTCTGGTGGGGGGGGGGGTTGTCTTCTTTCTTTCTTTGTTATTTCCTTAAACCCCACCTATGAGTGAAGTCATATAGCATTTGTCTTTCTCTGTATGACTTATTTAAATTAGCATAGTACCCAATAGATCTACCCATGTTGTTGTAAATGGCAATAGATCATTCCTTTTTTGGGGCTGATTAATATTCCATTGTATGTATGTACTACATCTATATCCCTTTATCTGTGGATGGATACTTGGAAGGGAGGTGAGTGGGGGGGAATGGGTACAATAGATAGTGGGGATTAATAGTACACTTAATCAAAATGAATGTTGAGTAATGTATACGATTGCTGAATTGTTGTATTATACACCTGAACCTAATATATAGCACTGTATGTTAATTTCATTTCAGTTAAACAAAAAACAAACAAACAAAAGCATGGTCATAGAAAAGAACCTCCTTTTGATCAGAGAAAAGTCCATTTGTTTTCATAACAAACCTATAAATAGAGTGGAAAAACAACTCTTAAATGTTCCCAGTTAGTTCTCCTGAAGTTCTAAAGAATGATTTAGAACTAAGAAAAATTGAATGAATCTGGGAACCTAGAGAGGCCTATCATTGGTTTTTAACTCACTAAAACCTATTAACTTTACAGAGTTGTGTACTTTATAACAACAGGGTTTTTTTTGGTATTTTTGTTTGTTTGTTTGTTTGTTGTTGTTTTTTAAACAAGGACCACTAATTCAGATTCCTTCAGAGAGTAGAATTTATGCCTGGCCCACCCAAACTTACTAAAGTTCTAATGCCAAGTCATGTCTGAGGACAGATTGAACTTGTACTCTTCAGTATCAGAGCCCCAAAGGCAGAGATTTAACATATATACTTTTTTCTTCTTTTGGAATTTCTTCTTGAAATTAAGGAATGTATATTTTGGGGATTTTCTGCCCAGGGCATTGTTTCATGGAAAAGGAAAAAAAAGCCTGAGATAACCTTTCCAAGCATGTAGTACTTAAAGCACTTTGATGAATCCATTTGGTATACGCATTAACAGCAGTGATAATAATGACTGCATTTATCACTGATGTGGCTGAGATAAACACATCCAAAGGAAATTTCATTGTAATTTGATATTAGGTAAATGTCCCATTAAAATAAATCGCTACTGTACATAATTTTCCTTTAGTTCATTGGCAGGATGTTTGCTTGGGAAAGGAACAGTCTAATTCTAGTTCTAAAAGGAATTCTCATTATTCTTTTATAGCAACCATTATGAGGAGCAGTTAAGAAAGTGTACGTGTACCAACAAGCATATCTGCTGCCATACCACCCAGGAAAAAAGGGTATTAGATAAAATCTAACAAGATTCCCACCCCCTTTCCTGCCTCCAAGTCCTGCAGCAAACTAACAACACACATATGGTTTGGGCATTATTATTCGTGAAGCACAGTAAATGTTTACTGAGATGAAAATAAAATTAGACCAGGAGAAAGAATAGGGGGAAAAAAGGTGCATTTTATTTCAGGTTGATCCTTTGTAAAGACTGTTCTGCTTTGATTTGATTTATTTTGCAAATTACTGGTAAAAGACCCCTTGGTCCTCAGATGAAAGTTGAACCTGGGAAACAGTTCAAATTTGGATTCATATTTTATGGTCAAAAGAAGAAAAAATTATTTTAGTATTACTTAATCCTCAGCTGTAAAGTCTAATATAGACATGAATGCTACCAATGAATGATACTAAATGGAAATATCTACACAATGGAGAGACACTTAGCTCTCCCTGGGCTCTTAAAGGTCCAGTAAAAGAGGGAATATTTAATCTGAGCGTGGCAGGCGAGTTATGACTTCGACCTGAAAAACTTAGCAGGACCATCAAGTAAGTAGAAGGACATTTAGTTTTACAGGGAGTTGGAGCTAAGGTTGAAGGTGGGGAGCAGCAGGCAAGCAGGCTGCAAATGCAGAGGGGAGAAGAGGCTGCAGAGGCCCTTTAGGCCTACGTTGGTAGGCTAGTGTTTGGAACTTACCTTGTGGTTAATAGGTAGCTATCATTCTCCATATCCTCATTCTGGATGCTCGAACTTGGACTTGCTTCTTGCCTCCTACCACTTTCATTCTTTACTCAAAATTTTTCATTTCTCTAGGCCATGTTTCCTTTATTTCCCCTCCTTTTTTTTTCACCTTTTTCTTTTTAGATTTTATTTATTTATTTGGGAAAGAGAGCATGAACTAGGGCAAGGGGCAGAAGGAGAAGCAGGTTCCCTGCTAAGCAGGGAGCCTGATAGAGGGCTCAATCCCAGAACCCCAGGATCATGATTTGAGCCAAAGGCAGACACTTAACCCACTGAGCCACCCAGATGCCCCTCAGTCCTTTTTTAGATCCACCATTTTTCTACTCTTGCCTTTCTCTCCCTCTTTTAAATCCTGCATTTCCCAAATTTCAGCCATCTTTCAGTGCTTGTCACTGTCATCATAAGATCCTATCCACAGGTCACCATGTCTTCCACCAGGATGGAGTCAGCCAGTCAATGAATGGGCTAGGTTGAAAGTGTCTTGTCACTGAGCCTGTTGTATGCTTGTCTATTTTGTCCATTTACATTGCTTCCTTATACATATTCATCATATGATAAAATATGACTACTTTTTGAGGCATATCGAAAACTCTAAAGACAGTGTAACTGCTGAGAACCAACATGAGAAATAGGCTCATTTAATTTATCTTTGAGAAAAAAACCAGAAACTATTTTTGAGACTCTTGCTTGAATTCTAGCCACTAAGAGAAAACAGTGGGAATGATCGTAAGCAGGACAGAAAGAGTAGAGCAGTAAAACATAACACATCATATTTTTATAATATCACAGTAGAGGTTTCTCCAGCAGTTTCACCAGTGTCCATAATGTTCATATGTTTACATATTTTCACGTGACCAATGAGTGAATGGAGTCCGTGATTAATCTGTCTCCAAGGAAATCTTTAACAAAATTACAATTAAATCACAGGATTGTATTCTTGATGGAAGTATATCTACTTGTTCAAAGAACGTTTTTTTTTTTTCCTATTAAGTTTTCCTCAGTCTTGATTTTGTCTCCCAATCTCCGTCTTCCTTTTCTGCCTAGTTTGTGGTATTTAGCCAATTCTTTAACTCCTACTTAGATTACCCAATTTGTCATTGTACAATTTCACATAACTGCTTCTTAGCTTATTCTTTTTCTTTATTGGTCACATTTTATGTTCCATTTATTCTGCTTTGCTTTCATACAGTTTTGAAAAGTATAGCAAATACGCTTTTATAAAATGTATGTAATGTTTTTGTATAGAACAAACTGGCTGCTTTTGCCTCATAGTCTCTCCTCTGAGAAATGTAGCAGTTCCTTGCTTGCCAATAATTTCTCTTACTTTCCCCTCAATTTGACCAGACTTGAGGGACTTAAATGTATGTGTCATTTTCCATAATTTAGGAACATTTCTCAATTTAAAAAGCATACAAAAAGTTGAGATAATGCAGTAACTATAAAACATATCTCTCCTGCTCACTTGCCCCTTCCAGAGTCTCTTGCCTACTTTTTCTTTAATAGTGAATCTATTTTATATTCCTTTGTCCCCTTACCTCCAGAGATTCTGATGCAGTCAGCAACGGTGAAATTCTGGGCTTTTAGATTTTGAAAAAGCTCCCTAGGGAAGTCTGATATGGAATCCTTATTAAGAATGATGCTTCATATCAGAATCAAAACACAATAAGCTTTCTAACTGTGATGAATAATCCAATAGATTTAATTATGATTCTCTTTCTGTCAAAAACTAAAACTAGATGTTAATTGCCAGAGAAATAGATTAAGGATGCCTATGACAACAGAACATTAGTATGATATCAAAGCTTGAAAATTTCACTGGTAGTGAATAACTTAGTGCTTAAAATATTTAGAAGCTATGGAATTAAAATTAATTTGTTTTTCCCTGAGTGAATAAAGTTGATTGAGGTTTTACATTTAATTTGTTACATCAAATTTTATCTTCTTCAGGCTCAGAGGCTAACATAAAACACCACTACAAATTTTTTACTTCCTGTTTTTATCCATTATTTCACTGTCTTATGCTTTATTACTGAAAGCTCTCCTCGAATAGATCATACACTGTAAATACCTCTCCTGATTACACAATCTTCTCACACAAAAGCAATAGACTATTTAATGAGCTCTTCTTTCACAAAATTAAAAAACCTGAAGGCCCTGGTTTGGGACTCTATATAAATGAGATGTAGATCTAACAATTTTAAATTATTGCTTTATTCTTAGCTGTTCAATTCTGTCTTTTACCTGGGAAGTAGAAATAATAAAACCCTTGTTGATTCTACAATTGGGTTGTAAAAGTTACTATAGCCATCAGCCATGAAGTAAAAGGGCCAAGATCAGAAATACAAAGTAAAGGAGCAGATATAAAAATTCTGAAGCAGCTTTAGTTGATAGCATTATAAAACACCAACAAGAATTCTTTGATTACTTAACAAAGATTCTGTCATCTGACTGCTCAGTGTGGCAACATTCCTAGACCAATAGTATCCGTGTCCCCATGAAGCTTGTTAGAAGTAGAGGAATTTGGACCCTCCGTAGAACCACTGAACCAGAATCAGCAATCTGGCAAGTTCTCTAGGAGATTCTTGTGCACTTTAGATTTTTTTTCTTTTTATGTTTCCTTTTTTTTAAAATTTTTTATTTATTTTCAGCATAACAGTATTCATTGTTTTTGCACCATACCCAGTGCTCCATGCAATCCATGCCCTCTCTAATACCTGCCACCTGGTTCCCCCAAACTCCCACCCCCCACCACTTAAAACCCCTCAGATTGTTTTTCAGAGTCCATAGTCTCTCATGGTTCACCTCCCCTTCCAATTTGAGATGTGGAGCACCTGGGTGGCTCAGTTGTTAAGCATCTGCCTTTGGCTCAGGTCATGATCATAGGGTACTGAGATTGAGCCTCATATCATGCTTCTTACTCAGCAGGAAGCTAAGTGTAATAATAAAATATTACTAATAAGTGTGGATATTGGACACCACTGAAGGACAAATTGGAGGCTTAAGCTTTCCCTTTCACTTTCCTTAATCTTTTCAGCAAGGATTTTCCCATTCCAGTAGTCATGCATAATTGCATGATCCTGCTAGTTTGCAAACCCTGTAGATTCTCCCCTAACAGTGTATTGGGTTTATTTTTTCCTTTCTAGGTGCATTATCAAAAGTCTAGTCTTACTCCAATACCAGTCTCCTGGAATCCTGTTCTAGTGTTTTCCCTGTGTCTCTGTCTTAACATTAGCCTGAACTCTGCCTCAGGATTATCCTAGCTCTGGTAGTCCTATATTTACAACAAAAGTTACTTTCTTTTGCAACCCAGAGTATTGCAAGCTCTGTAATGAAAAGACAAGTCCTCTCTGATGAGGCCCAAGATCCACCCAGGGCTACCCCTCTCCCTGCACTCCTCCTCCCACAGTGACATGGAGCCCAAATACATACTCTTCATCACATCATGGAAATGGCACACCTTAGGCCTTGCCTTCTGCCATTCGCTTGCCACCCCCTCAACCTTCCACATTTCTCAGGTGTACCCATTCTTCATATTTCACATCCCCCCAGAGGCATCTCCTCTTCATCCTTCCACTGAAATCATCCCTCTTTCTGGCGCATCATTGATCTTGCTTTCTCTCTTATATGGAGTACAACAAATTATCCTTCACAGCTGTGTCACACTTCTTCAGCTTGATTATATACTGCCTGAAACCTGGAAAATGGAACTTATTTCTTTGAATCTCTAAGAGGCCCAATGAGAAGTATTAATACTAATGATACTATGACAATGAGGAAATTGAATGTCTCCCTTCCTCCCCCACTTCCTTTAGTTAGACATGCGTGTCTTCCCTCAATAGATAGTTCCTGAAACCTCCCATGAGCCAGATACTGGACTAAGCGTTAAGGCCACAATCATGAATGGGACACAATCTCTGACCTCAGTGAACATACAGTATGATAGGAATATAGACACGTTTGATATGAATGAATGTTCCATTAGTACAGAGTGTCACACACCACCCTGGTGTGAATGGATGATAAAGAGTGAGATTCAAGTAATGGTGCAAAATCAACTAGTTGTGAGGAAATATCACATGTTTACTAGAAAATATCTCATGTACATGTAAGAGAGTATGGTGAGGAAGGCTTATGACCAGTTCAATAATGCATAGTTTTATGTTCATTTGAGGCCCTCTGTCCCTGGAATAATGGCCTTGTTACCATTTTTGCTGATTGACTGAGTCTTATAACTGCTAGTTATACTACCAGAAATTCTAGTATTCAAAGTAATGTTACACAAAAGTAGTAAAAAAAATTTTCTTTATGTGGAATAAGAGTCTTAGAGAGATTTGACCCAGTGTCAGAAGGCATACATCCTTTCATTTATTTGGCAAGTATGGACTGGCATTTACTGTGTGTATGGTATTGGCTCAAAAGACCGGGAAATATAAGAATATTTGATCATGAGAATCACATCTATCAGGAGAGCGTTCTTTGTAGTGACTTTATCCTATCAGTACATAGGGATTTGGGAGTCCTTTTGATTTAAACATGGTAGGGATCTCAAGTTCTCAGATTATTTCATTTTCTAAACTCCAGATTAAGTACTGGATTATTTTAATTGCCTCAAACACTCTGGATGATCTTTAAAAAAAAAAAAAAAGTAGAATGCCATTTTTATGTAATGGTAAAAAAGCATTTTTCTTTTTATTTATATTTGGTTGTAATAATCTCTTTTTTAGTAACACTCATTTTCTGATATTCTTAAAATTTCATTCAGGATAGAAAGTGGAAGATATTTAATCTTGACACTATCAATGACTAATAAAAATGTTCTGGTGGCTATAGATTATTTTTAAATTTATCACTGTACCTCAGGGATTTTTTGATAGGCTGCGCCTGAAAGCAATTAATTGTTTTATGTTGTTTTATAATGCAAAATACCTTGATGGAAACAGAATTTGAAATAAATTTCCTTCTAATACAGCAATGAATTTTTGTCTAAATATCTCGAGTTTTTTTTTTGTTTTGTTTTAATACTGTGACTAACCTATGTTTGTTCTTTTTCACCTCTCCTATCAACACTCATTAAGAAATCCAAATACTTTTTTCATGTTGAAATTTTACAACACTTCATAGACTATTAAACATGGAACATCCTTGTGGGGACAAGAAATCGAATTTGCTCTTGAAAAGGTTTCCAACTAATTGATTTGTAGGACATTATAACATCGTCTAGCTGACAAGCTTTACAAATAGAAAGACCAGAGCTGAACTGAGAGGGTGCTTTTTCACTGACACATAAAAGGTGTCTTTCTGTCTTGTAGCCTTTGGATATAGGCATGTCAGTTTCATAGAGAAACTTTCACAAGGTGCTTTTTTTATTTCTTTCTCTCCTGGTAGAACCACATGTGGTAGCACATTGTTAAATCTTTTCTCAAATAAAAGGACATAGGGCTTCATTTTTGTTGTGCCTTTTTGGTATCTTACAGGAACTCCAGGATGGCATCGGACAGCGGCAAACTGTTGTCAGGGTATTGAATGCGACTGGGGAAGAAATAATTCAACAGTCCTCAAAACCAGATGCCAGCATTCTACAGGAAAAACTAGGAAGCCTGAATCTGCGGTGGCAGGAGGTCTGCAAACAGCTGGCAGAAAGAAAAAAGAGGTAGGTAAGACAGATAAAAATAGGAATCCTAAAATTTTAGTGAAGTTATTTTAGCTGTCCTCTCAAAAAGACTCTGAAAGATTGGAACCAGGGTGAAAGGCACTAGGGGGAAGGAACCCTCAACTGTTAATCAGTAGCAATAATGAATTTGTTTTGTTTCCTGTGTACTAAAATATATAGCTGCTGCTAGTGAAATAGACAACACTTTGCTCTTTTAAACTTTCAAGTTTTAAATACCAAGCGATTGTTCAAACAGGAATATCTTTGATATATTTTGGTTTTAACAAACTGAGGCTCATTTATTTGAAAAAAGATGACAAAAAAGAAATTATAAGTGACTATTTTACAGGAAAGACTGCTATTCGGCTAGAATTTTCAACAGCTGTAAATGTGACATTGATGCTCAAACCAGGAGGGTCATATTCACTTTTTAGTCCTACTACATTTGTCAGTACATGCTTGAAGAGGGACGTGGGCTGTCAATTCTAAAGTGGGGGGGGATTTTAAAAGATAAAAAATAAATAAAGGGGAAAACAAAACCTCGGAAAGGTTATTGTTGAATTCAGTCATCTTTTAACTTTCCTTTGGAAGGTACTGAAAGCCCAGAATGCCAAATGTATGCTGCCACACTTGGAAGGCAAAAGATATTTTTATAAATGGGATTTTGTATTATGCTTCCAGTTGTTGATGCTAATGTTTCCTGTTCCATAAGGGAGAACTTGGCCTTTATTTACCAAATGAGACTATTGTTTTGAACAATGAAAACTCCCTTCTATTGCCAAGCTCTTGCTTCCTACCTATCATCTACATAATAGGTGGATTTTAATATTCAGAAAGCTAGGGCAACTCATTGATGAACGTCTTTGGTGAGGATGTATTAGAAAGGTTTCAGAATTAGGTCCATTGTCTTTGCCCACCTCCTCTTGGCGCCTTTGCTCCTGTTGCATTATTCAAAAAGTAGATAGAATTCATATTCCTCTACAAAAAGGATGCTTATTTGACCTATACACATACATACATATCTTGATAGAGTTTTAAAATAATAGCATCATCTAAAAACATTTTTAGTTTGAATCTTGGCTTAGAAAATAATTGTAATTTTTACAATGAAACAAGATGGGATTGGGAGGGAGACAAACCATAAGTGACTCTTAATCTCACAAAACAAATTGAGGGTTGCTGGGGGGAGGGAGGTTGGGAGAAGGGGGTGGGATTATGGACATTGGGGAGGGTATGTGCTTTGGTGAGTGCTGTGAAGTGTATACACCTGGCAATTCACAGACTTGTACCCCCTGGGGATAAAAATATATGTTTATAAAAAATATAAAATTTAAAAAAAAGAAAAGAATTGTAATTTTTATACAGATAACAGAAAATAAAGATCTAAACTTTGGGGTGAAACTGCTTCCTTGGGAAAATTACACAATTTTTCCCACATTGAAATCTCTCTATTAAATACAGAACTGTATCATTACTTAAATAACTAATATGTTTATACTATGAGCAGGTTTAAACCTGTATAATATCACTTCTGAACTAAAGTCAATACAGTCTAAAATGTTAACAAATGGACAAAGTAAGGAAAAATGCATAGGGTGCTCTAAAAATTAATAACTTGAATTCATAAAGTAGATTAAATGGGTTGGAAGATTATTTTTTTCTTTATTACATATAAAGTACTATTTCTCATTTTTAAATATCATTGTCATATAATGTTTATTTTTTTAAGATTTTTTAAAATTTATTTGACCTAAAGATACAGAAAACACAAGTAGGCAGAGTGGCAGGCAGGGGCAGAAGGAGAGGGAGAAGCAGGCTCTCTGCTGAGCAGGGAGCCTGATGAGGGACTCAGTCCCAGGACCATGGGATCGTGACCTGATCCAAAGGCAGACGCTTAACCAACTAAGCCACCCAGGCATGCTCATATAATATTTAAATACAGCACTTCAATATTTTCTCTGATAACAAGTTTTCAAAAATTCAGGTGAAAAAGTGATCTGGTACTGACTTCTAAATGAAAATCAGAACTTAGAAAGATAGAGCATTATGCCTGTTTCACCGAATAAGCTCTAAAACTTTAGATCTGTCTAAGTTTACAAGAAAGTGGTGTATGCTGACACTGTGGTGAAATATTATGCAAATTGTAGGTTAATTACAGCTAGGGATTTGGCTGTAATTGGTTAGAAATATTTCTCCCATTTAAACATTTTGACCTACATTAAATATTGCACTTTTGTGTTTTAAAAAGTCAAGATCAGCTTCCTTGAGAGGTTTTTTTTTTTTTAACTCAGCTTTTAAAGTTGTCTACTTCACGCTACATTTTAAAAATAAATGTTAGCATATTTAAATTTCCACTGAGATCAGTTTTGTGGCATACTTCCTCAGAATTTTTGTATCATTTAAGTTTTATGAAATGTAAAATAGTAATAAAATAGAAGTGCCTTTTCTACCAATACACTAATAGCTATTTCCAGGCATCCAGTAGCAAATAAAAGTAAAATATATATATACATATATATATATATATAAAGAGAGAGAGAGAAAATATATATGTGTGTGTGTATATATATATATATATATAGAGAGAGAGAGAGAGAGAGAGAGAGAATATGTTAACAATTGTGGGAGAGCTATAATCATGAAACTGTTATTAATCAATGGCATGCCTTTACTGCCACCCAAGGAGAAGTCGGCAGGAAATAGAAGTTATTTATTGCACAGGTGAAAAATAAGGTGACTATTCAAGTTGACATCAGTATTCTCAGTTTGCAATGGGCTTTAAATGCAGCTGTTGGACATATTTCATGTTTCCTAGTCCATGTACACATACAAAAGAAAGTACACAATTTAAGCAAAAAAAAAAAAATCCGCAAAACTGTTTGGAGACTTATAGCTACATAATTTTAAACCCTTCTTTTTGAAAATACAAGATATCAGAAATATGAGCAGAAAATTCCCAGAACAAATTCAAATAGCAGTGGACATCCATTAAGGTTAGTTTATGTTGGAAGTAAATGAATTGTAAAATGCATTCAATTAGGTATACAGTTGAAGGTAGAAAATTCGCTGTTGCCTCAATTATGTAACAGAGGAACTGGATAACATCTATAGGTTTAAGCATGACAACATAATGAATTTAATGGTGGCTTAACCACCAATGTGGTCTTTTTAAATGAAGAAGATGCAAATGAAAGTTTATCATAATGTGTTCATTTTAATGTGTTAATAAACAAGCACATGTATTGCTATATCACACAAAAAAAATTTTCTAGTAGTTTTATAACTGTATTTCAATACAAATGACTTTTTTGAAGTTCTCAGTACTTTATATTCTGGACTTAAAAACATGATTCCGAGGAGAGTCCCGGGCTTCACCAGTTTGCCAGAGGGCTCCATGGCATAGGGAACAAAGGATCTTAACTATTTCTAGCCAGCTGTTTATCTGCCCAGACCGCATTATCATGTACTGTGGTCTCAGTCCTTTTAATGATGCCATCGCTATCTTCATGCATTCCTTTTTTCTGAAGTATTCCAGGAGATGTACCAGTTAAGGGAATGTGGGTAGTCAGGCCTTTGAGCAATGGATAGCTTAAAGCACAAGGGAGGCCATTTTACTTAGAATAATTATCAGCTGATAAAAGATTGACTGGAAGAGGGCAGCAAGGTGATGAGAAATAGAATCCCTAAACTGAGGAATCACTGAATCATAATCCATAGCAATAAAAAATGATCTCAAGAATTTATCTCTCCTTTTCCCTAAGGCAAATATGGTATTGTCTCCACCATTGTAGAGATAAAGCAATTATTGTACTTACAGAGAGAAGAATAAGAGTTTTAATTTAAATGTCACGTGATTGAATACATTGCTTGAAATTTTTCTTTCCCCAGCACTGCAAATAAAAAATTATAAGTATACAGAAAAGTTGAAAAAAGTAGCATAAAAAATATCCATATACCTTCTTCTTCTAAATCCCTAGATTCAATAGTTAACATTTTGCCATTTTTGTTTTTTTTTTCTCCCTTTCACTACCTCCCCCATATGTTCCTTTATTTAATATAGGGAATAAAACACACACACACACACACATTTTTTTGTTGTTTTAACATATGCAAGTAAATTATAAATACCCTTATACTGCACCCCTAAATACTTCACAATGCATTTCCTTAGAATAGGATAGCTGTGCTTGTTTACCATGCTCAAGAAAATTAAACATAATACCTTATTATTTAATATCCTGCCCGTATCTAAATTGACTGAATAACTCAAGAATGCCTTTCATATCATTATTTGAGTATTTCATACCAATGTCCCTTCATGTTTTATGTAATGCATTTAGTTTTGTAGGAAAGGGGAAAACCTTTCCCCTCTACCATCTTAGCTTTAATATCTGGAGATGGCAAGTTAAATTGACAAAAGACACATTAATAGGAGAAAATGTGTACAAATTTTATTTGATGTTTATTTTTTAATGTGGCACAGGGGGCTTCAGAGGAAAGAACTGAAAATACCAAAGAAGTGCTTAAGAGCTTAAATACCATTTTAACAAAGAGCAATTAAATTGTAGGTAGGTGACAAGACAAAGGAAAGGGGTTTAGGCTTCTATGGGTGATAGATTGCAGGGTGGCAAATATATGGGGGAAACTAATGGAAGATAAGGACATTTCAGTAATAAGTAAATTCAATTCCATGCTGCTCTCTCAAGTGATAAAAAGTTGTCTGCTCTTCCTGGTCCAGAAAAGGGGTGGGGGGACACCTTCACAAGGGGAAGTGTATGCCCTGCCTTAAGGCAGAAATACACTAGGTAGAGAGCTTTTCCTGTTTCTGCTATTTCCCAGTGGACTTCCACTCAAAATAATTCTTGTGCCCAAGTGGCATATTATGATCCCCTTCAGTTATTATGTTTCTTCAGTCTTATTTATTTATTTATTTATTTATACAGATTTTATTTTCCTATTTTAGAGAAAGCTAGAGCAAGAGAATCTCAAGCAGACTCCATGCTGAGTGTGGAGCTCTACTCAAGTCTTGATCTCACGACCCTGAAATCATAACCTGAGCTGAAACTTAACCAACTGAGTCACCAAGGCACCCTTCTTCAGTCTCTTTTAGTGGGAAATAGCTCTTCCACATTATTTTATTTTATTTTTTTTACTGATACAGACATTTGGAAGAGTCTGGTGCAATATCCTCAGAAAAAAAAATGTCACCTTTCTGGATTCATCTCAATTTTTTTTTCCTCATTATGTCATTTATTTTGTTCTCTATTCACTGTATTTTTCTGTAAACTGGATATTGAGACTTGAAAAGATACTAGTCAAATGTTTTTGGCAAGAACACTTCATAAGAGATGGTGTGTACTTCAAATCACATCAGGAAGTCATAAAATGAGGTGGCCCTGCTATAAATGCTGCTAAGTTTGATCACATGGTTTAGATGGTGGCCAACAAATCTTTAGTTGCAAAGTATCTTTTTTTTTTTAAATTAAGAAGTCATCTAATGGCTTTAATATCCTTTGATTATCCTTCCGGAACTTACTACATTAGGGTTGCAAAATGGTAATTTTTTTTCTGAATTCTGACATGATCCTACAAGCTAATTTCCTCTATTTAAAAAGAAAAGCTTTTATTTTTCTCCTTGATATCAGTATGGGTTTATGGACTCTTACTTATTCAGTATGTTACAATAAATTATAGTTATTCTTCTTGTTGATATTCACCTTTATTAAATTTGACCAGCAGGAGCTTGTGCAAGCTTCTGGCTTCAATGCCCCATGCTCACTGTGTACTTTCCCTGCCTTAGGTTTGGAATCAACCATTTCTGCAAGGGCCTCTGATTTAAATCTTTTAGTGGGGAATGGTGTGCAGAAACCAAAATGTGGGCAGTAACCCTTTCTAAAACAATGGCTGGCATCTTTCTGGCAAGCAGTCCTAGAGGAAAATGTTTTCACATTCCTTTCGTAAGGACACAAAAATCTCTTTCGGTTATACATCAAAGGTTCAAAAGGCTAGGTCTCTTAAAAAGCCCTTTTTGTGCAATACTCATGTAAAATCTGTACCTTCTTATTCATTTTAGTGCTTATACTTCTGATGTTTTGAACCACAGTTTACCTGTGCATAATCTATGCTAGTTTGCCAAGCAAATTAATGGTGTAAATAAGCTAATGGGAAGCATTCCTAAATGTACTTAAGGGAAGGAATTGTTTTTTAAAGACCTTAGCTCATTGTTTGCATGCAAATAGATGCTGTTAATTAGAAATGAGCCTTATCTAATTCATTAAAGTAGGCCTAGTAGGACCTCTTCTTGAAAATCTCCATTAGCAATTCATATACTCTATGCATTCTTCGTGAGACAACTGTTTTCTCTTAAGTCTTCTTTAATTTTGTCTCCTGATGAATTCAGTCTCCTCTAACCAAAATAGCCTTCTGTATAGCACCCTATTTCCTACAAAATGAAAACCAAAAATTTCAATATGACTTAGAAATCTCTTTAACAGTGTTTGTAATCTTTTCAGTGGACCCAGCATATCTATGTTAAACCAGTGCTGAAATCCTTCTCACACATTCCCACTCTGCCCCTGGAATCTACTCAGCCCTAACTCCAGTCTACTTGCTCTGTACTTGACCTTTCCTGGTTTCTCACCACCAATTTTGATCATGGCTCTCTTTTCAGTCAGCCCCGAGTTTGCAGACTGAGTGCCCACTGGTGGAATCCAGCTTGGAAACTGCAGTTTTTACATAGGCACTGTTTTTGAAATGATTGCCAACATTTAAACATCAAGGGGCTTCAAAATTTCTAAAACAAACAAACAAACAAGGACTCCTGTCTCCTTTTCAGAACTCAGATCTGAGGGGCACAGTTGGCTAAGCTTCTGTGTTAGGCTCAGATCATGATACCAGGTTCCTGGGATAAAGCCCCTTGTTGGGCTCTCCATTCAGCAGAAGCCTGCTTTTCCTTCTCCCTAGGTCTGCCTCTCCCCCTGCTTATACGTGCAATCTCTCTTTCTCTATCTTTCTCTCTCTCAAATAAAATTAAAAAAAAAAAGTCAAAAGAAAGAAAGAAAGATAAAACTCAAAAACTCAGATCTGGCTAATAGGCCCTCAACCCACATTCTTTCAAAGCACAGTTCAGCTATATCTGAGTAAGAGATGTTTCAGACTTGCTCCTCAAAGTGTGGTCTCAGGACTACAGCACAGACATCACCTGGGAGTTGCTAAGAAATGCAGGATCTAATAAATCATAGCCAATATTTTAACAAGACTCCTATGTGATTGAAATGCACATCAAAGTTTGTGAATCACTGGTTTGGGCAAGCAAGCTTACTCTTCAGTTTACCACACCTGTCCCACTTCAGTTGTTTATATTAACTGCTTTCCCCATAAACATTTGCTTTATAATACTTCATATAGTCCTCATAAAATGGTAGTGGTGGTGGTGACACACTTAATATTGCCAGCTTTGGTTCCCAGTGCTTTATACAGCACATAGAATCTTCATTAACAACTCTATTCTTATATTAATCTTTACAGAAGAACAGTTGAGACACAGACTGTTCAAGTTCTTTGCCCAAGAACAAATGACTAGCAAGTATTCGAACAAGGATGTAAATGCTGACGATCTGACTCCAGCATCCTTCCTCTAGATCCAATTTTGCATAACTTATTTAGCTTTGATCCTTAGTATTCTCTAGGATATACTTCTGGTTTCTGCCCATCAACCTCTCACTTAGCAAGCCCATTCCCTTAGGTGGCTGTGCTTTGTAGCAAGGGGATAAGACATAGAATCCCTTCTGACCTAGCTTTCCAAACCCATTATCCATCATACTCATTATTTCAGCTTGTGTCCAAAGCATAAAATGACCTGAAGTTTTCTGTCCTTCACCTTTTGCCAAAACCATTGCTTTTTGAGACTGAACTGCCTTTCTCATAATTTTCTCTCAAAATCCTACTCAAAGTAAGTACTCTTTCCTTAGTGAGTACTACCTCCTGTTCTCAAACAGGGGCAGTCTCTTCTCTTGAGTTCTTGCTCCTTTTTATAACACATTACATTTTATGTATCCGTCATGTATCATACCCACATGTATTTCATCTTCCTTGACAAGACTGAAAGCTTCACGAGGGCCAGGCAACAGCTTGTTCTCATCTCTAGAGCCCTCAGTACCCAGCAGAAAATCTAGTACATTGTTGATAACCAAAAACAAACAAACAAATGAAAAACAAGACAAAACAAAACAAAACAAAACATTTTTCTCAGTTTAAATTCTGAGATATTTATTCACATTCAAATTAAACTAGGATTATAAATCTCTACTTGACATTGCTACATAGGTTAAAAATAGACATACAGAGCCAGAACCACTTTTTCAATGATTTTCATAATATTAACACTTTTTCATGGATCATCTTTAGTTCTGGAAATTGGACTAGATCAATTCTAATCTTCAGGAAGTTGGGTTGCCAATTCGTGTTTTAGGTATTCTCCTGAATTTAATACTTTTGAGAGACAAGTGACTTTAACTTCCATAGCTGTTTATATCAAAAAGAAGCTCTTTGATTCAAACTTTGTATATTTCTTTAACTCCATTTTACTATATCACAACTAATAAATTCTCAGTGAAATAAGAAGATATTAGCCTTGAGACTGGGTATTTTATCTTCATCCAATCTATAAGCTCAAGATGTTTTACTTTGCAATCCATATCCTCAAAGAGCTATTTTTAGATTGATCAAAGAGGATCATACAGATAATATTATCCACAGGTGTCTATGGAAAACCTGGTCTCTTCCCATCTGTTATCTGATGACTCTTGAAAAGCTTTCAAGGACATTCATAATTCTCCATCAAAAGACTATGAAAAATTAGCTTCATAGTTAATCTTTTTATGTCATATTTTATTCTTGGCAACTTGGCAAATTCTAGTGAAACTGACTCGCTGGAGCCAAACATGCTGTCATATTGGCTGGTACAGACAATATCACTCTATACATACACATGTCATGGCACTTTATTCATGGCCTTCTATGAACTCTCATGGGATTGGGGAGGTAGGAGTTAGGATTGGTAATAGAGGATGATCCCTGTGATGGGCTTTGAAGGATGTCAGGAGTCAAAGAATAAATGGACGGACATGCCAGAGGGGAAAAAGTGAGGTGAGTATAATCAGTGCAACAAGAAAAAGTGGGCTATGTTGAAGGATTACATGAAGTTTAGAACAGAGAAGTAAATCTTCATTTAAATGTCATTATCCTGAGTTCATCATTCTATATGTGAAACCAACTGCCCAATTTTTATTCCAAACTTAATGCTGGATATTAATAACCTATATATGTTTTTGAAAAGTTTTCAAGTATCCTTATTGGAACCATGTACCTTGCCTCTTACTACTTGAGAGTAGTATTTCTATGTGTAGTTCTCAACCAGTTTAATACAAGTTATTCTTGTTTTTGTATTTTTATTTAATTAAATATTATACAAACTAACAAAATGGGAGTGCAAAGAGAAAGAATTATGGTTTTTATGAAAATTGTTGAATGCTTTGAAAAACTTGATAAAGATGATCGGGGAAAAATATCCAATTAGATATATATAAGGAAATTATTTAAGTTTTGGGATAGAGGATAAAAATCACAAAAATCAGGAAGAATTTTACATTTAGATTCTTTTTAATATCTCTAAAACTTATTCTACTTTGAAGAAACCAAAACTGAAAGTCATAAATGATGAAATGTAGGAGTGGTTTATGTAAGAAAGAGAATGCAGAACTTCATTACATGGATCCTTACTTACTTCAGGAAAGTCTTGTACCCCACACCAAGTGAGTGGTGAATGAGAGGTGAATATGTTCTAAAAGAAAATAAAATGTTTAAATATGTTTAAACAACTTTATATAATCCCTTCAATTTAACATTTTTCCCAAGACTACCTATTCCCTCATCCTAATCAAGTTTAATAAGAGGATTTCTCTTGTATGTCTAAAGGACAAAGTATTTTGTGATTTAAGCAGTCTAGATGGAGCAGGTCAGGGAAGATTTTGCATCTCAAACCTCTTCATGGACTGGGATTAGAAGGGCCTTGGAAAATTTCAAATAGTTCAGATTTGGAACCACATTGGCCCCTTTGATAGTTGAGCTCAGGGTGAAATGAAGAGGTTTAGGCCGGCAGTAGGGTGACTCAAGTAGTTCTCTAGTATTTCATATTAAGAATGAAAACTATCAGAGCTGAATAAAACTCATAAAGACCTGACAGATTTAAGATACTCAGGAGATGAAAATAAAATGACTTAGTAATCGATTAGATGAGATGGGGATGATGAAGGGAGGCTGTAGGATGACCCTTTATCCACATTTCTGGCTTGAGGAACTGGCTGAAATGAAAGCATTAGCACGAATAGGAAATACAAGTGGGAGAACCCAGATGGAAAGAGGGACATTCATCAGACATACAGACTTTACCTTGGTATATGACAGGTTTGAGGAGCCTGTAGAACACCTAAAACAAGGTGTTCAGAGAACATGTACTTGGGTGTGTAAGTCTGAACATCAGGAAGAAGACAAAGCTGCTGAAGACGCTGAGCGTTTTTTTTTCCTCAGTAGAGAGAGGGTAGCAATTCCCAGTCAACTGAGTGTGATTCCGTTCTTACTCTATTGACTTATTAGCTGGTAACCAAAACAGAGTTCCCAGAGTATATATTAATAAGTGATACTGTGGAGAAGGAGTTCAGGTGTCAGGAAGTCACTGTGGCAGATGAGTACTAGATGAGTAACTAACACCCAGAGGTAATACATGTGATCTCCATGGAGCACAGACTACCCGCCTCCCTTAACTATCCTCTGTTAGAAGGATTGGTAAACAGAATATTGGGGATATATCAGGAGACTGGATTGATTACAACACATAAGAAACCAAACTCAAAATCCCCATCATGCTGATTACAGATAAAAAATGTCAGCATGTCCCTATATACATATAGGACCCTGGTGAAAGAGAGAATGTCTACAAGCATATTTAAAGTATGGATGCAGTGTTCAGTGAAATGCAAATGGTTGATACCTAGAGAGATCGTAGGTGGAGAGACTGGAATATGAGAAATAAGCACAAACTGAAGCCAGCCCCAGAAAGACTCCTTGCTTGAGATCCTGTAAATTCCCTCCCCCTTTAAGGTTATTAATGTATAAGATTTGTCTGTTGTCCATCTGTATGGCAGCTACACCTGGAAGCCACCAGTGTCATAAAACAGGCCAGAGGGAATTTTACATGCTTTTCATTTTCCTTGTTGCTGAGGAAACTTGTATTGTCTACCATCAGAGCCTATCCTTTGAGACATAGGTCTTACTACAAGCAATCATTTCCAAAGTACTTTTTGTTAGAATTACAAAACTTCATACTGTTAAAAATGAACACAGTCCATGGGTCTGTGGATTACTTTTCTGCACAAGGGAAAACCCCAAGCCCTGAGATAAAAATGTGTTGATCACTTTGATTCCTGCCCTGGATTTAATATAATTAAAACATGCTTTCAGTATGTGTGTTACTCTATTCCCATGTTTTCTTGAACAAGGCTCTTCTATTCTATTAATTCTCAGTTATCGGTCATTAATACATGAACAGAAAGCAAAGAATAGGCTCAGTTTCAGGAACTGTATAGTCCAAATCACACCCTAGGTCTGCATGCTGTCAGAAACCACCCTACCCCTGCAGACAAGGAATAAAGAATGCAATTGCTATTTGCTATTTGCTATTGCTATTTGAAAGAATTGGAAATGCTACCTTGGAGTTCTTTTGCTACTCATTCCAGATTCAAAAACTAAACTTACTCCATTTGATTCCATAATGACCTTGGAATTCCACCCACATATACATAGTATTCAGATTATGGGCAGCCCAAGATGAGGAAGGTCTCTTACTTCCCTTTTCCTAGTCATCATTACCATTTGAGTTCTTCTCTTTATAGTCACCTAATTCCATATATTTTCTGTTACTTGTTTTGTTTTTTTTCTTTTTGGTCTTGGTCCCCACGACTGCCCTGATATTTTTGCCTATGCCATCAGTTATCTCCTGTAGTTAAAGCCACTGGACATATCTTAGTCCTAATGTTGGCCATTTAGCATTAACTGACCACTTTGTAATTTAGCACTTTGTCGTACTTTGCCTACCATGTTATTAATGTCATCTGATTTTATTCTTACCTTTCTACATAATTCCTCTTTTAATTGTGCTCCTCCTTTCATCTGCCCCTTAAATCCTAGTGTTTCTGAGTGACATTTCCTCAACCCTATCCTCTTAATCTATATACTTTCCCTGGTTTTTATCCATAGCTACAGATTTTAACTCTTTCTATCAGTTAGAAATCTAATCCAGAGGTACAGAAAAATATACTGCTTGAAATAGAAGTATATCCATCTCTCATATATAAAAGTACCCTGCAGCAAGGTAAGCTGGCATCATTACTCTATGATGTCAAAGACCAAGGCTCCTTCTATCTCAAAATCTGCCATCCCTTGATGAGGCTCCTGTCATCATGATCCTAGGTAACCATTAGCTCTCCAGCTATCATACATGCTTTTCAGGCTGCAGTATTGGGAAGCAGAGAGAATGGGAACAACTTTACCCATTCTCTTTGTGAATGGATATGGGTGTGAATGTGAATGGGTAAAGAGTGCACAACACTTTTCCTTACATCTCGTTGATGGGAACTGATTCTCAGGACCATAGTCTCTGAGCTAGGCAGCTAAATATTGGACTCCTGTTACAGAGAAGAAGGGAAGAATGGATCATAGAGTATGCGGATAAGTAGTCTGTGCCACAATCACTTATTTTATTTTGGATCCTAGATTTAATATGCATCTCAATGTATAGCTCCAGATTAGGCATACAGATCTAGCCTCTAATGGGGCATTTCCTCTTCCATGTATGGAAGCCACCTCAAAAATCTTTTTTTTTTAATAATTTTTATTTTTTATAAACATATAATATATTTTTATCCCCAGGGGTACAGGTCTGTGAATCGCCAGGTTTACACACTTCACAGCACTCACCAAAGCACATACCCTCCCCAATGTCCATAATCCCACCCCCTTCTCCCAACCCCCCTCCCCGCAGCAACCCTCAGTTTGTTTTGTGAGATTAAGAGTCACTTATGGTTTGTCTCCCTCCCGATCCCATCTTATTTCGTTTATTCTTCTCCTACCCACTTAAGCCCCCATGTTGCATCACCACTTCCTCATATCAGGGAGATCATATGATAGTTGTCTTTCTCTGCTTGACTTATTTCGCTAAGCATGATACGCTCTACTTCCATCCACGTTGTCGCAAATGGCAAGATTTCATTTCTTTTGATGGCTGCATAGTATTCCATTGTGTATATATACCACATCTTCTTGATCCATTCATCTGTTGATGGACATCTAGGTTCTTTCAATAGTTTGGCTATTGTGGACATTGCTGCTATAAACATTCAGGTGCACGTGCCCCTTCAGATCACTACGTTTGTATCTTTAGGGTAAATACCCAGTAGTGCAATTGCTGGGTCATAGGGCAGTTCTATTTTCAACATTTTGAGGAACCTCCATGCTGTTTTCCAGAGTGGTTGCACCAGCTTGCATTCCCACCAACAGTGTAGGAGGGTTCCCCTTTCTTTTTTTTTTTTTTTTTAACGTATAATGTATTATTTGTTTCATGGGTATAGGTCTGTGAATCCTCAGTCTTACACAATTCACAGCACTCACCATAGCACATACCCTCCCCAATGTCCATCACCCAGCCATCACATCCCTCCGACCCCCCTCCACTCCAACAACCCTCAGTTTGTTTCCTGAGAATCATTCTATCCAACACTTGAATATATTCTGTTCTTTCACAAAATCTACTGTGAGTGGTATCACTATCTTTGTGTTTGCCCAAGCTAGAAACTTGGAAGTTATAAGAGTTAATATTGACACTAAGGAGACCCTGGGTGGCTTAGTTGGTTAAGTTTCCAACTCTTGATTTCAGCTCAGGTCATGATTTCAGGGTCATGGGGTCAAGTCCCGTGATGGGCTCTGTGCTCAGCATGGATTCTACTTGGCCCTCTCCCTCTCCTTCAACCCCCTGCTTGCAAGTGCTCTCTCAAATAAATAAATAAATAAATAAAATCTGTAAAGAATATTAATGATGCTGAGTTTTGTGTTCTTATGCTACAAAATAGTGCTTAAGAATTTTACAAATATTTTCCCCTTAATCTTCACAACCACTCAGGTTTAGGTGTGTTCCTTCTCTCACCTGACTTACATGGTAAGCAATGGAGAGATAACAGTAGTATTATGTCCATTGTACAAATTATAAAATTGCAGCTCAGAAAGGTTAAGAGTTTTTACCAAGACTGATGAAAGTTATAGCAATATTAAGAACTAAGTAATCATCAGTGATTCTAACCCCAAGCCACGCCTTTCCCATTATGATCATTTTTACCTAAGTGAACAAAATAGGTCACAAGGACAGCAGTGACAAGACAAATTAATAAGTGGGGAACACCCCACTACCTTTATTACCTCTCCCTCAGCCAGTTAATGAGACTGAAGCCTGTATCTTCTCAGATTTGTGCTTCTTCCAGTATCTAGGGATAATACTATCTTTGATGTATTCATGAATTTTTAATGATGTAGAATTTGAGTAATTAGTAAAGAAAGAAAGCTAGAGAAGCCTGAGTAAAGGGAAAGTGGATAAAGAGACAAAGTTGGTCTGCAAAATAAAGGGGACAAGAGAATCCTTAAATGTGTGTTTGTTTGTGGAGTTTCAGTACTTCAAAGATTCTGAAGCAGTTGTTAGGTATAAAAGAAATGAAAAGAAATGGAAATTCTGGAATGTTCTGTAACTGTGAACATGTTGGTGCCTATTAAGGATCAAGAAATATGAATTAAGATTAGAATTACTGTTCCATGATCTTTTGTTGCTAGAGGTGGTTTTCATGGATATAACTCAGTGAAGAATATCAGTCATATTTTTATTAGGATTTCATGTGCACACCAAACTCTACCTTTATGAGTCATTAGATGATTTTTGAAATGATCAGGGCCTACCCATGAGAAAAATAGCTTGCTTTCTGATACGTTTGTTATTTTCTTGCCAATTAACCTTTCCACTACACAGTGGAAACTAAGTAATTGGAATTGAGGTTGGCCAATTAAAAAGCCTTCTAACTAAATGCTGGCCAATAATCCCCTATGCTCCTACTTTTGTTTATTTCCTTTGGAAGTAAATAGCATGGTACTTATGTGTTTATATTTTTACTTTGCTTTTTTGTCTGTCTGGCAAGATACTATAACTATGTGAATCTCATTTTACTCATTAGAAAAATAAGGAAAATAGTGTATATCATTTAGGGTTGCTGTAATGGTTAGCAATTGTGTGAATAAATTGGGTATTCCTGTGCCTGGCACCTGGGTAGAACCTAGAAATTAGTCTCTGGGAATAGGACTTCTGGGATAGTGAAGGGTGTAGCTTAACATATCTATGTGCCAAAAAGAAAGGAAGGAAGGAAGGAACAAGGAAGGAAGGAAGGAAGGAAGGAAGGAAGGAAGGAAGGAAGGAAGGAAGGAAGGAAGGAAGGAAGGAAGGAAGAAAACAGTAAAACTGGATGGAGTATTTCATCACTCCAGAAATCAAAGACTTACACATATTGGAAAGTGATTATTTATGGAAAACTATTGAACTTTGAATAAGAACAGTGGGACTCTATGGTGTTTTTGTCTGGGACTGTACTCACTGCCCACACCCAGCTTGATCAGCATAGTTGTTAAATTGAAGTAGTATTACACATAAAACAGGCAGCTTCAGTTCCAGAGGGGCTGATTTTATGTGGAGCCAAACAACTAAAACCCCATACCCAGAAACACAGTATCAGTAGAGATTTAGGTACCAAATGAATTTGCCAACTAGCAACTCTGCTGTCCTAAAGTTGCTGTCTTGATTACGGCAAACAGTTGACTGGACAAGTAGCCAAGCATTTGATTTTTCAGGGATAGATGAACAACGAGACTGTCATACAGGGTTGGACAATCCCCATATATCTGCTGTAGGGTGACTTAAATACTGAACTTTGAATACATTGCCTAACACACATATAGACTCATTGACAAAAATTGGAAATTTTACTGACTCCAGGTATTTGAGCTCAACTGCTGGCCTCACTGCCTGATGACAACTAAGCTCTTCTGATCTCTAGGAAACAAGGCCTATTTTTTTTTCTAAAACAGAAAGGATATTAGCAGTCACCCACTATGGGAAACATTTCACAGATATTGTCCAGGTAAGTTATTAAAACTTCAGTAACAACAACCCTGATGGGGTGGAAGAAAATCAGAATCAGGAGCTCCTTCAATATATCAAAATGTTGCTTTTTCTAGAAAAATGGTGGTACATCCAAAGAAACAGGGAATTATACACCATAGTTAGGAGGAAAAAAGCAGGCAATAGAAATCACCTCTGACTTGGTCCAGATGTTAGACTGAGACTTCAAAGCTCCTATTATAAATACTTTTAGGAACTTAAAGAAAACCATGTTCAAATAATTAAAGTATGACAACAAGGACATCAAGAGAAAATATCAAAAAAAGTTCCACATTATAAAAAAGAACAAGTGAAAATTCTGGAATCAAAAGGTATCATAACTGAAGTTTTAAAAATTTCTAAAAATGGCTCAAAAGGAAATTCAGAATGGGAGAATTAGAAAAAAAAAAACCTATAAACTTGAAGATAAATAGAAATTGTCCAATCTGTCAAACAGAAAGAAAAAGGAGTGAAAAAAATGACCAGAAATTCAGAAATGTGGGAAAACATTGAGTCTATCAATGTAGGTTCCAGAAAGAAAAGAAAGATATAGAAGCAGAAATACAGTGAATCTAAACAAACCCCAAATAATATAAATTCAAAGGGATCAATGCTCAAAAACATCGGAGTCAAACTACTAAAATACAGCCACAAATGTAGAAATCTTAAGAATAGTCAAAGAAAAATGACTCATTCTGTAGAAGGAAATATAATATGATTAGCAGATAACTTCTCATAAACAATGAAGGCCAGAGGCAGTAGAATGATATATTCAAAGTGCTGGGGAAAAAAAGAATAACAACAAAAGAAAAAAACCTATCAACCACGAATTTCAGATAAAGGAAAGCCATGCTTTAGAAAGTGCATAAAGACATTCTCAAAAAATCAGAATGTTTCTTTCTGGCTGGCCTGACTTATAAGCAAAAGAAAAAAACAGTTAAACGAACTCCTTCAGGCTGAAAGCACTATTATTCACTAAGTCAAATGTACATGAACAAGTGAAAAGCAACAGAATCAGTAAATATGCACATAAATACAAAAGACTGGACAAATAGAAAAGTATGGTCTTGTCTTTAAGGCATATTTTTGCGTGAAATAATTATATCACTGTTTTTGTGTTATTACACATAGATTCAATGAATATGATGATAAGTAGCACAAAGGAGGAGGGAAAATGGAGCTTATCAGAATGGAGTTTCTATATTTTACTGGAATTAGTTTTTTTCTAGCTTCATTAAGGTATGTTTGACAAATTGTATATATTTAAGATGTACAGTGTGATATTTTGTTAAAGTATACCTTAAGTAATCATTAGTGAAATCAAGCTAATTAACATCTGTCACTTCCCATTGGTACCATTCATGTACATGTGTTGAAAACAGTTACAATCTACTCTCTTAAGAAATTTCAAGTATGCAATACATTATTATTAACTGTGGTTACCATGCTGTACATTAGATCCCCCAAACATATTCATCATAAATGAAAGTTTATAACCAATTACCAACATCTCCCCATTTCCCTCACTCCCTCAGCCCTTGGCAACCATCATTTCTACTCCCTGTATCTCTGAGTTTGACTTTTATTTTAGATTCCACACATAAATGAGACCATACAATATTTGTCTTTCTGTGTCTGGCTGATTTACCTTACCCCAATGTCCTCTGGGTACATTCGCATGATCACAAGTGGCAGGATTTCTTTAAGACTGAATAATATTCCATTGTATATGTACATATACCATACTGTCTTTGTTCGTTTATCCATTGATGGACACTTAAGTTGTTCCTATACTTTAGTTACTGTGAATATTGCTGCAGTGAATGTGAGAGTGCAGATATTTCTTGGATGTAGTGATTTATATATATATCCAGAAGTGGGATCACTGAATAATATGGTAGTCCTATTCTTAACATTTTGAGGAACCTCCATAGTGTTCTATAGTAGATGTACCAATTTATATTCCCACCAACAGTGTACAAAAGTTCCTGTTTCTTCATATGCCTGCCAGTATTTGTAATCTTTTTTTATGATAGCCTACTTAATAGGACTGAGTTAAATTAGTTGATCTAAAGTATACTATGATAAATAAAGTTGTGTATGTAAACTTTAGAACAACCTTAAGAAAATAACATTATAGTTTAAAAGGAAAATAGAGGAATTAAATTTGTATACCAAAGTAATTATTTAACAAAAGAATGTGGTTAGTACTATGAGACATACAAAAGAAGACATGAGACATAAAAAAGAGTAAAATGACAGATCTAATTAGAATTTCATCAATAGTCACATTAGATGTGAATGTATTAAGCATTCCAATTAAGATATTGCAGCCTGGATATTTTAAAAGACCCAAGTATATTCTAAAAAAAAAAAAAAAAAAAAGCTTCAGAACCAAAGACACATATACTTTGAAAGTAAAAAAAAAAAAAAAATGGAGAAAGATATACCATACAATTATCATCTATAAGAAAAATAAAATGGTGATACCAATGCCAGATGAAATAGGCTTTAAGGTAAAACATGTTACTAGTGACAAAAAAAGGACATTTATGATTACAAAAGGGTAATTCATTAAAAGACATAATTAACAATAAACCTCACATTTTATGATGCAGAAATCAACAGAATTCAAATGGTAATAATGAAGATAATAAATAATTCAACAACAATTATTAGAGATTTAATACCCCACCCTCAATATTTGGTCAACCAGTTGGACAGAAAATCAGCAATGATATAGAAGACCAATACTATCAACTAACTTCATCTAACCAACATTTATAGAAAACTCTACCAAATAACAGCAGAATACATTTTCTTTTTTTTTTTTTTGGCATTTTTTAATTGAGGTATGATTAACCTACAGTGGTATATTAGTTTCAGGTGTACAATATAATGATTCAGTAATTCTATATATTACCCAGAGCCCATCACAATAAGCGTACTCTTAGTCTTCATTATGTATTTCAGTAATTCACCCTAGCTACCCCTCCTCTAGCAGCCACCAGTTCATTTCTTATATTTAGGAGTCTAGTTGTTTTAGAATACATATTCTTTTAAGGTGCCCATGGCATACCTCAAGGATAGATCATATGCTAGGTCTTAAAAAAACTCAATTAATTTAGGAGGATTGAATTCATTAAAAATCATGTCCTCTTAACATATCAGAATCATGTTAGAATGTAACAACAGAAGGAAATCTGGGAGATACCAAAATACATGGAAATTAAACAACACCTTATATAATCCAAGGCTCAAAGTGACATCACTAGGGGAATTAGAAAGTGTTTTGAATTGAGTGAAAATAAAAGCACGTGTCAACATTTATGGGATACAGTTAAAGCAGTGTTCACAGGGAAATTTCAAACTTGAAACAGTTATGTTAGAAAAGGTTAAAATTCTCAAATCAGTAACTCAAGTTTTCACCGTAAGAAACTAGAAAAATAGCACTCTAAACCCGAAGGGAATAATGAAGACTAGAGCAGAAATCAATAAAATAAAAGCAGAATAGAGAAAAATCAGTGAAACCAAGCATTAATGTTTGAAAAGATTTCGAAAATGGCAAAACTTTAGTTAGACTGACCAAGAAGAAAAGAAAGAAGACTGAAGTTACCAAAATCATAAAGAGAGGAGAAAAGACATCACTATGGACCCTACAGAAATTAGGACTAGAAGGTAATCCTATAAACAACTTTATGCCACAATTTCTCCAAATTACATAAAATGCTCAAATTCCTAGAAGAACATAAATTACCAAAATAGATTAAAAAAAAGTAGAACATCTGAATAGACCTAATATAAGTAGAGAAACTAAATTAGTAATCGTAAGTCTTCTGACAAAAGAAGCCCCAGTACAAATGATTTACTCATGAACTTTTAATAAAAAAATTCTTTTATATAACAGTCCTTCACAAATTTTTTCAGAAAAAAAGCATAGGAGGAAAATTCCAATTTATTTTGTAACACCAGCATTACTCTGATCCAATATATTGTAATAAAAGAAATTAATAGAAAAATATCCCTCATAAACATAAACATAAAATTCCTTAACAAAAATTTAACAAAGTGATTCCAGAGCATGTAAAAAAGATTATATACCATGACTGTGTGAGACTTATTCCAGGAATGCAGTGTGGGTTTAACATCCAAAAGTGATTATTGTAATATATCGTATTAATAGGAAAAGCACACACACAAAAAATTGATCATGTCAAGAGATGAAGAGAAAGTATTTAGTAAAATCTAACAGCTAGTTATGATGCAAATTTTTAGCAAATAAGAGAGCTTAACATCATGTAAGTCATCTATAAAAAGCCCATGACTAGGGGCATATGGCTGGCTCAGTGAGTTAAGCCTCTGCCTTTAGCTCAGGTCATGATCTCAGTGTCCTAGGATGAAGCCCCACATCAGGCTTTCTACTCAGTAGGGAGCTTGCTTCCTCCTCTCTCTCTGCCTGCCTCTCTGCCTACTTGTGATCTCTCTCTCTCTGTCAAATAAATAAATAAAATCTTAGAGAAAAAAAAAAACATGATTAACATCATTCATAATGGTGAAAGACTGAATGTTTTCACCTTAAGATCAAGAATTAGACAAGAATATCTACTTTTAGTACTTCAACATTCAACATTGTACTGTAGTTGAAACCAATGAACGAAGGAAGAAAGGAGGAAGGTGTAGTGATGGTACACAGGACTCCATGCATTTACTAAAAACCATTAAATTATGTACCTACCATAGGCGAGTTTTACATTATATACATTATCCTCCAATAAACCTGAAAAAAGAAGTAGTTGGGAATTAGAAAATATAGAAAGAAGTTTGGCAATATACTGGTAATTGTTGAAACTGGATTACAGGTAATAGGAGCTTGTCATACTATTATATTTTTGTGTATGTTTGTATCTTCTCAAGATGTTTTTTAAAAATTTCTATTTGTATATCTCTTGTTACCCAGTGTAATTTAGGCACGGTCCTTTTTGCTTAGGGTAATGAGGGTAATGTAATTTTCCTCTAATAAGTATATAACATAAATGTTATATAAACAATATTTACTACCTGTTGGCCTTTTATTGCTGCTCACTTTTGCATTATACTTTCCTTTTTGAGTCCTGTAGTGCCACATACAGTGATGTGGCAGTTGGTTAGAAACCCTCAACTTCTTTCTAGAATAGAAACATAATACTCCTGTGTTCAGCAAGAAAGTAATGCTGGTCAGCTCCCAGTGAAGAGGGAAACTACCTTCAATCTTCATGAACCTATGGACAATTTTTTTCAGGGCTATGTCAGTCTGCTGTCTGTCGTCTTGATCTAAGAACCAGGAAATATATATTTTAGTTCATAATCTGTTGACTCTGCCATATATGACTAAGTCTGTTAAAAAAAAAAAAACAAATCCTTGGAATTATCATTTGGATTCTACTATTTTTAAAGTTGTGCTTAGCTAAATTAGCCTATGTTATGGGTCAAAGCTAATCTTAAATTATCTATCAGGTAGACTTACTAAGTTCCTCTGTACCCTATAAACAATATTTAAGGAATTTAATCATTGATGGGGAAGGTTGAATAAATAATAAACTAATGAATTTTATTTATGATCAAATTTTAATAAGCAAAGATAATTCAGTAAAAGTTATGTTTACACAGCCTATTTAAGTACTTTTATTATATATCCTTATTACTGGTAAATACATTATTTAGAAAATAAACAGAATTATTCCATACCTCTTCTTAAAATATCTTTAGTGGTTCTTTTGCACTCCAGAAGGGATGTTTTAACCTTTGCAAGCATGTGGAGCTCTGCAATACCTGACCCAAAACCTACCTTTCTAGTACTTTGTCTTGCCAATCCCCTTCTACATTTCTTCACTATGGAAACATTAAATACACCATGAACTTCTATGTCACTGTGCCTTTCCTTATGCTGATCCTCTTTCTACAGTGCTTTCCACCCTTCATCATCTAGTGAGCATATTTTCTAGACTCCTAGATGGTCATTCCTCCCTTTGAATTACTAGGACCCTTGAGTAGATGGTTTTCTGTTGCACTTAAAATAAAAGTCAAACTCTTACCATGGCCCTCTGGCCCCTGCTCCTCCCTCTGGCCTCATCTTCCATTCTCTACCTTGCTCACTACACTTTAATTACAGTGGTCTACTCTGAGTTCCTATGAATCTCTCTGTATTTACTGCCCGAAGAAAGTTTCTTTCTCTCTGTGGAAACTATTCTTCTAGACTTCATCTAGGCATGTTTACTTCACAGTTCAGCTTCAACGTCAGTTACTCAGAAGGGCTCCCTGTTAAAATCACAACACCCTCCTCAATCTAAGTAAGATCTGCTGTTCTCCTTAGGAACAGGTGCCATTCCATACTATCATTTGCAAGTACATTTGCTCTTGGACCACATACCTGCATCTAGGAAGCCAAGAGCTGTTCAATTCAGTTTTGTGAGAAAATTCGAAATGTTAAGTGTATTGGAGGAGGAAATGGAAGAGAAGGATTGTTACTCGTTTCTATCGTTTTCCAGCATTTTCAACAATTTCTCTCTGTTTTTCCATGTTGGACATTAAAACTGAGAAATGTTTTCAGCCTTTATTCATTTAAAAATTATCATGGCTCACCCATGTTAATACAAGTAACAAATGTCTTATGAAAAATAACTATTTTCTACAACAAAAAAGATTAACAGTGACATTGTTTTACCTTTTTGAGGATAGCTTTAGTATTTACATAAAGAGAGCTGATGCTGATATTTGCTTCTATATTATATTGCCATATCAATTATAATATAGCCTCTGGAAAATTCATAGAAAGAGACAAAGGCAAATAGTATCATAGTATTATTATGAAAATAGTTTGACCTCACAGAACCCCTGAAAGTAACTCAAGGACCCCCAGAGCTTCCCAGACCACACTTCAGGAACTACTATTTGAGGGAATAAAACTATTCTTGTACCTCCTATGGCTATATTCTTTTAAAGTATAATAACCTGTGTTTCTGAAGAACTTACCTGGAGTTGTGTGCAGATTTTAAATAAATCATATGAAAAAAACCTTTACCCTTTCTTCTCCGGATGAAAGCAATGAGCAAAATATGTCCTTTTTCTCTCTCTGAGGAACTTTGATCTTCCTTGTCTGTCTAATGCATTGATATTCTACTGGGAATGTACAGAGTGCTGGACAACAGATGACATTTTGGTGGGGGTGGAAATTACAAGTACTCTGAGGAATTCAAAATACAGGCCCAGTAATAAAAATCACCATAAAACTCACAGAAAAAGGACTGACTTCCAAAAAAAAAAAAAAGTGAAATTATAGAAGTGATTGCTTTGGATTAGGAAGAAAGATAAATAAGGAAAGAAACTTGAATAACATAAACTCAAAGAAGAGGAAAAAGAGGCAAAGACTTGGTCCTTTCTTACTATTTTCCACGTTTGATCTCAAGCCAAATAAATGAAACTTCTCATACTGGAAGACTTTAATAAATTTTAAACAGAATAAATATTTGTAATTAGATGCAGTGTCTGGTTTTCCTTTTAGCCATTCTTCAATTTATGTACTACAGATTATTAATTGTATAAAGTGCTAATAATTATTTCAAAGGATGAAGGGACATTTTAATAGTCATACATATTTTCATGAACACACACATAATAAAGTTAAGAAGATCATACTGATTATCTTATATCAGAATCCTCACACCTTTAATTCCCTAATATGTATCTAAGAAAGAGATTTACTCTCTAGCAGATGTCAACAAACTTTGGTTCAGGGCCAAATAGTAAATGCTTTGGGCTTTGTGACACACCCAGTCTGTGTTGCAACTACTCAGTTCCACCACTGTAATGTGAACAGTCATAGATGACATATAAATGAATGGGTGTGGCTGTGTTCCCAATAAAACTTTATTTTCGAAAACAAGTGGTGGGCAGGATTTGGCTCATAGGCCATAGTTTAGAAACCCCAACAATCCAACTTTCTTGACCTTAATTTAGTCAATCTTCCATAAGACTTTGTCTTCCATAACACATACTTTATTTTTCATGGAGAATCTCCCAAGAATAATGTAAATAGTATTATTGTTCTCAAATATACAATTAACATGGTGTCATCCTGAGATACTGAATTTAAGAATTAAACCGATACTACATACTAAGTACTGAGATTAGAGTGTGATTGCAGTATAGTGCTTGTCCTTATGGTGCTTGTAATATAATGACAGACATAGGAAATTACAATATACCCTGGGATGAAAACAGTATAAAGAGCTGTGGGATTATATAACAGGACCTATAGCATAGACTTGAGTGGGATGGGGGTGATATTTAACTGAGAAAAGTTTCACAGAAGAAGTGATGGCTAACCTAAGATTGGAAAGCTAACTAGAAGCTACCTAGATCAAGACATGGGGAAGGGTAACCAAGACAGAAGGAGCAGAGTATGATAAGTTCTAACATGAGTACCATACTGGATTTCAAGGAAGAGTAAGTTCAATGGATTTTAGAATGCAAAGAAAGATGAAGAAAGAGAAGTAAGTAGAGGTTACATATTGTACTTTCTGCTCCCTTTGAAGAAGTTGGATTTTATTCCAATGATCCTAGGGAGTTACTGTGAGGATATAAGAGGACATATTTTAGAAAGATGATGCCTTCTGAAGTGTTGAGAATGGATAAGAAGATGGCAAGATAGGAAGCAGAACCCAGTTAAGAAATACCCTAAGTAATAAAGACAGAGAGGATAGAAGAAAGAGTTGGTGGCAAGGAGAATGGAGAGAAGTGGACACACTTGAAAGAGCTATCTCACGTGGAATTGTGAGGACACATTTATTGATAAACTTCAGGAGGAAGAGACAAGAAAGAACCAAGGATGCCTCAGATAATTAGCTTAAGAGACTAGGAGCTGGCAGAGACATCTATAGAGGCTGACAGAGAAGCTGCCTTGGGAGGGAAGATGATGATATGTGCGAAGAGAAAAACCTAGTTATGAATGAAAGCCAATAAACTAAAGCCATTCAATTTTCATTACATCTTCCACCACATGGCAATGGCTTTATTACAGCTTTTGCTAATAAATTATGTGACTTTGCTTCTGACAGATGAAGATCCAAAATATCCCTTGTGTTTTTATAAATCAGTTCCAGCACCTGCAATGAAAGCATTCAACAAAAATCCAGAAATTCAGGAATTCAGTTAGTCAGTCGGACTAGTAAAGTGAGATTGGAGGGAAGCCTGGGTGGTTCAGTCGGTTAAGCCACTGCATTTGGCTAAGGTCATAATCCCAGGGACCTGGGACTGAGTCCTGCACCGGGCTCCTTGCTCAGCGGGGAGCCTACTTCTCTCTCTGCCACTCTGCCTGCTTGCGCGTGCTCTCTCTCTCTCTGATAAATAAATAAATAAAATATTTTTTAAAAATAAATTCAGATTGGAGAACAGAGTTCAATCTAGCAAGCCCCCCCCCCACCAAGATTACTCTAGTAATTTTTTTTTTTTAATATGACCTGAGTTTGATGGGAAAATTAATTATGACAGGCCTGGGATTCTAGGTAGTCTTTTCAGATTTAGCTGTTTTGTTTTATCTCCTACTTCACTTAGTTGTTTTGTTTTGTTTTGTTTTGTTTTTACTTTTTGGTTGCTCTGGGCATATTCTGACCACACTCTTGCTTCAGGACCTTTGTGTGTGTGTGTTTTTTTTCTTTTGCTTAGAGTGCTCTCCCCCCATTATTTGAATGGCTTTCTCTCTCACCTCTTTTATTATCTAATTTTATTCAAGCTGCTACTTAAAAGGAAGGTCTGCATTTCAGTAGCTCAATAATGCAAATATCTCACTCATGCAAAATTCACAGAGTTGTTTCTGATCAACAAAGATCTCCCCTCCAAATTATGAATCAAAGACCCAAGCTACATTGATTTTGTGGCTCTGACATTTTTGACATGTGGCTTAGAAAGAGGAGCAATAAGGAATATCACACGTGTAGGGATTAAGTTATAAACCAGGGCTGGAATCAGTGAACCTCACTTTTGTTCACATTCCCTTGGCTAGAATTTCATTATTGCCATACCTAATGGCAATGGAGGATGGGAAATGACAGCTATCTTTATGTTGAAGAGAAAGAGATCAAAATTTTTGATGAACAGATTGCCATTCTCTACCATGATGATTTTACTCAAATAACCCTTCGCAATGAAGATTTCTCCGACTGATATAAAATTGCAAACCCACCCTCCAATCAACTCAGTATTCCATTTTTTCCTGGCTTCAATTTTTTTTCTGTGTAGCATCTAACACTATGTCGCCATCTACATGTTTCAGTATATCTTGTGTATTGTGTGTCTCCCCCTAATAGAACATAAGCTCTACGAGGGCAAAAACTTGCCTGCCTCCATTGCCGTATCACCAGCCACTAATACACTTTCAATAAATGTTTGTTGCATTGTAATCCTACATCTACTTTACCTAGAATTAGTGTAATCTGGTGGCACTTTTACTCATAGATTGGCATTTTGACTCTAATTGTGCTTCCCCCATAAAATGTGCCAAGGAAATTTGTCAGAAGAGAGAAATAGAGCTGTCAACTGGTTCATGAAAAAGTTCAATTTCAAATAGTCCTTCTGAGTACTCATGCATGCTTTATAAATGCTTGTATGTATGTAAGTGTGTTGGCTTAAGGAAAATTCTGATATAGGATAACATCTCAGTTTCCAAATTTCCCCTTTTTTTAACTCTGTATTTTCTCTGTGACTTGTTGAATGCTATTAGTAAAGCAATAGACAAAAACTGGTGTTTCTGTGAGCAAATTTAATCCATATAACCAACCATGCAATGTTAAATGTCCCAATTTTAGCATGAAGAAACTGAGGCCTATAGAAGTTAAGCAACTTCTCCAAGTTCGTGCACTCAAATAATAACTTGCAAGGCCTCGATTTGGTTTTCTTTTCCTTTCAGTAGCTCACCACTAAGCTTCATGATACCCCTTCTCATTTTCTTAATTTTTTCCTTACTATTGAGAAGTAAAAGCCTGAACAACTTTGATATGTTATTTCTCTCAGGAGCACTTCATTTTAATGAAACACAAGCTATATACAAAGTGAATAAATGTCTAATTGTGTAACTCTAACAGTAACCAGGTACGAAAAACATGTTGATTTAAAAATAGTTAATGCTTTGGTTCTGATTCTGACAGTGTCCTATAGAGTGTATAACCTGGGGAAGTTAATGTGCTTGGCTAAGTATATTTTTGGTTTTGTTGTTTGTTGGTTTGTTTTTGTTTTTTAAAGATTTTATTTATTTATTTGAGACAGAGAACATGAGAGAGAGAGAGAGCACAATCAGGGGGAGTGGGAGAGGAAGAAGTAGGCTCCTCACTGAGCAGGAAGCCCGAAGCGGGGCTTGATCCCAGGACCCTGGGATCATGACATGAGCTGAAGGCAGCCGCTTAATCGACTGAGCCACCCAGGCACTCAATGTGGTTTTTTATTTTGTTTTTGTTTTTACCTTAAGAGAGACCTTACATTTGAATCCTTTTGAAGTTTCTCATGTTATAAGACCCTCGTTTTATTTTGATCAGAACAAAAAACTACTATCTGGGAAAGTTGTATTAATTTCACCTCAATTGATGATGATTTTGGTCATCTGCAGAAGTCACTTGATAGAGGAAAGAAATGGGGAAAAAATGTAATTAACAGAAGTCATGATTAGCTTTGTTGGTATGACATCACAGTTGAAAGAGTTGTATGTCATTGTAAACAAGGTCTGTAAAGATTTTTTATAAGCAACTCAGTAAGTGATTACATTGTGTACCTCACGGACATGTGGCACAACAAAGAGAAAAACTGTCTTTACATAACATAGAATTGTCTGCTGTTAAGTGTGCTTATGGCTTGGAGTAAACTTTCCAGTAGAATCTTAAACATGGACTCAGCAGTGCCATACATCAGGCCATGTGGGTAGAAGTGAAGATAACTCTGTCTTGAAAACTGAATCATGTGACTCAAAAAGTGGATCCACCAGAGTGAAAATTCCAATGTAGAACGTGAATGTGAGGAATGTATACACAACTACTGTATAAACTGTGAATGGGAAATGTGATCTTTCTAATATAATACGTAATTTTAAGTTAGTATGTGCAATCAAATTAATTAAGCAGTATAGATGAGCTGGAGTTGATTCTATATTTTCCAAAATTTCTATGTTACTGTTAATCAAAATTTTAGAGAGGTACTTATTTGGGAAATGGTAGAGATAATCACCTTATATTCAGGTGTATACAGTATGTACATCTCCCAAGGGCTTCACTTTCTTTATTGGCAATTTTACAAAGGCAATACAAGGAATGTATTGAGTATTTAAAAAGATTCAAATGTGAAAATATCTAGCGCTTGGCCTGAAACACTTGGTAGATCCTCCCCTTCTAAAACCATGCCATGCAATTTGGCAGTCTTCCTCTTACAGTAACAGCAGCCCCACAGAACATGTTCATTAAGAGTTAATGTTAAATTCATTGAATTTAGCAGCATATCCATAATTCTTCCTTTCTGATTATGCAAATCTCTCCCCATCATAATATGTGCTTCCTTCAATTGCATTAAGAGCATTTATAATGTAAACGGCAACAGAGCCAATATTTCAAACAGAAGCCATTCTTTAAAAAAAAATAGCTAAATGTATTGAAATGCCTCTAAAAGTAAAATATTTAGCACTTAATTGCAGATGGGTAATGTTAAATATCCCATTCATTATTATTACTACCACATGCCTGAATAAATCCTACCATAAGCATTAACCGAGTAGGTAAACAAAGAAATAACACTTCATGTGATGAATGCCAATATAAAGCACATTTAAACTGTTCTGTCAAGAGACAAGCCTGGAAATGCTAACTGTGTTCCTTTGCTTTTCTGCAATCATCTGAATATATAAATTCAAATTGCAGCTTTTAAAACTTCAAATCGAGGCTTTTGAAATTTCAGAAAACACATGCGCTTGAAAAAGCAGATTATAACAAGGTCCCGGTGGGATTTTGGCACCATCTTTTTTATATTTCAAAGTACAAAAAACAGACCTAGGCAAGAAATGACTACCAAATGTTTTCATATTTAAAGGGTGCTGTACTTTTTTAAAAAATTAAATCATCAGAAAAGTTTTCCACAAACATTGTGTGAAGAGAAAGATTATGGCAAATAGCTTAGCCAAAACTTCTACTTTTTAAACGAAGATTTATTCTTTCTAGGAGTACTTACGAGTTTTCTAGATTAGTATACAGTTAATATCCATAAAATCATATGCAAGTCACTGCCATTCAAACTGATGCTGAAAGTTAATTAGAAAACATACTTAATTATTTATAATACACGGATGAGTTATAGACACACTCCAAATGCACTGTAAATATAGAAAATTTAACAGATTTATACTGGAAAGATAGTAAGTCTTCACAACAATAATTTGATTTGATGGAATCCTTATCAAAATCACAATGAGATTTATTCTGTGATTTGACCAAATGATACTCATATTACATAAATAGGTAATACTCATATCACGTAAAAAGGTAAGAGAGGAGATTAACCTACCAGAAATTAAGCCTCCTTTAAAGATGCAGTGCTTGAAGTAGTGCATTACTATCAAAAAATCTATAGTAGATCAGTAAATAGGACCTCATTACACATAAAACACAAAATGAGGAAATCACCACAAATCAATAGAGAATAGATTGTGCTGGGGGAAAATATCAACTTCTCAAAGACTCTTCAAGGTTAGAAGCTTAGCAATATAAATTTAAGATGGACTAACTTTTTATTCTTTTTAAATGAAAGCATAATGATCCAGAATAATATAAAGGTGAATATTTAAACAACAGTAGGATGTAGTATCAATGAAAGAAATTTTCAGAGTAGTATCAGTGAAAGAAATCACAAAGAAAGTGATAACATTTTATTTAGAAACAAAATATAAATATAAAAAAGGTAAAAGGGAAACTAGAAAAATATTCTCAGTATTTTTTTAATTTTTATTTTGTATCGAGGTAGATAACATAAAAAGAGCTTTTGCAAACAAAACACAGGAAAAATGGGCAACAGACACAGCAGACAACTGATAGTAGAAACAAATGACAAACACACAAATATACACATTTTTCAACTTTTGTGTTAATAAAAAATGGAAAACAATCCATGACAAACTTTTTCTTCTATCAAGCATATAAATCATAATGAGCTGTAGTGGAAAATGTGTATTGAGACAGGTGTTTTTATAAATGCTGGTAGAAGAGTGTGAGTGTTCTTGTTACTGGCATTGCAAAGAAATTTAGCAATGTGTATCAAAATCATTACTGTTCTTATTGTGTACTTTTCTTCCTCATTCTAAGGAAATTAGAAGATACGTAAGCCAAAATGCATTAAAAAATGTGTTTCTGTAGAGTTACTTATTATAATGAAAAAAGAGACCAAACCAAATGTCTAGTAAAAAAAGAATGGCGAAATATGGTATACCTTCATATAGGTTATTACTCAGATCATAAAAATCAATTTTTTAAAGAATAGTTAATGACCTAATGAAATGCAGTAGAATATTAAATTTGGAAAGTCAGTACACAATATTTATAGAGTTTGATGGCAATTAAATATATAAATCTTAATTAAAAAGGATAAATACATTTTCCCTCTTTTTCTTGGCTGAATATTCCTGAAAGAAAAATATATGCAAGTAATTAATTTGAGACAGGTTTGAAGTGAGGTTGAGGATACTTGCTTCTACAATTTTATTCTAGGTTTATGGTGCTTTTTGTCTGTTTGCTTGCTATTACTCTCTCTTGTTCTTCAAGCTTTTGTTTGTTAGGTTTTGGATTTTTTTCTCTCCCTATTATGGTCAATTTCTAGATGAAGGTTGAGAAAATCTTTTACCCATCTGTCTAGATTTTATAAATGTAATCTGATTTTAGCAAAGTTTCAGTTAACTCAAATGAGTGAAAAATAATGTTAGGAATAAGGTTGCTCTTAAGTATTTGGGACACTGCAAGATGATGTAGCCAAATACTAAAGGAGACAAAGATTTGTGAAGGGAGGGAGGGAGGAAGGAAGGATGGATGGAAGGAAGAAAAGGAGGGAAGGAGGGAGGAAAGGAAAAGGGAAAGAAAAAGGGAAAATGATGAGGCAGATTGACACACACACCCTTGAAACCTAGACACAGTATTTGAACCATCTTAGAGCTTTTTTTTTTTTTTAAGATTTTATTTATTTTGACAGAGAGAGATCACAAGTAAGCAAAGTGGCAGGCAGGGGAAGCTGAGCAGAGAGTCCGATGCGGAGCGCTCTTCCAGGACCCCTAGATCATAACCTGAGCCAAAGGCAGAGGCTTAACCCCCTGAGACACCCACGCGCCCCCATCTTAGAACTTTTAAACAAATAAAGGATGTCTATAATGGAATTTTTCCTCTAAGAATTGCTTCTCAGTCCAGAGTCTGTGGAAAAATGATTCTCTTCCACATTCTAAAACAAGCTGTCAGCAACTGACACCAGCCACTTTCCCGTGGAGTTTACGAAGGACAACAGTACTGTTTACTCCCAGTGGTTTCAACCTCCTCTGTACTTCATGTCCCAGTCCATGTCAGAGGACCGGATGGGTTGGGATAGTTTTGTAGGGAGTGTAGTTTGTCTCATGAGGTTCAGCTTCCTCCCTTCTCCCCTTTCATTCCTGTAAAGTCAAAGGTAGGGGCTTCAGGATCATCAGTGAAAACAAGAATGTGGACTGCAAGAAGGGAGAGCCATGTTCCCTTTCAGCTGAGTGTTTGTTGAAATGAATAACTCCTTCACAGGCCCCTGTAGCTTTTGGAGGGGCCAGAAGAATACTCTAGGCATTCCTTTGGCTTTCCACATCAAAGAAGGGAAAGTGGAAGAGGAGCAAGAGCTGCAATTTACCCATACATTTAAAAAAAAATCAATGAATAGCTGTGAAATGGACTTTTTCTTTAATTTATCAATTTAAATGAACAAGAGGGAGAATTACTAGTCATTAATGTGAAAATGAAGAAAGAATGGACTCAGAAGATGCCAAATACGAAGAGTAAATGATTAGTGCAAGTTAGTTTACCATATTTTATCCACCGATTTATTGCTGAGGACTCTGAAATCTATATTTCCAGCTCTTTAAGTTCCAAATCTCTTATTTTTTCTACTAGTAATTTCCCCTAAATATCTGATGCAATTCACTGTACTCTCTGCTGGAGTAAATACTGTCTCCTCAGCTAGATAAGGTGGAAGCTCTCATAGACCAGATGTAATGGTCAGGAAAAGTGCACAGACCCAGATGACCCAGGACCGAATGTTGGATTGACTATTTAATAGCTGTATGACCTTGGGTAAAATATTAAGCTGGATTTTCTTTCAACTGCAAATAAGGAAAGATGAGTACCATCTCATTCTAGTAATGTGGGGTCTTGATACTTGATTCGGTGGCTACCACATACTCAGCAATCACTAGCCACTAATACCAGTCTGTCTCCTTTTATCGACAGGTCCTGTTGAATTTCCTCCTACATTTTTCATGTATTCTACCTTACCCTTTTCCTCTCTTAGATCTTGATGACTTGAACCTTCATTACTTTATGCCTGTCCTTTTATGAGAGTCTCATACTTGATTCCTCAGTCTCTTGCCATACCACCTGTGCCCACATCCACTTTCCACAGGATAGTCAGAGGGGGCTTTGGATGAAATCTTGCCCTTCTCAAAACCTTTAAGTTGTTCATCACCTACATATTAAAACAAAACGTTATAAGTACTTCATACACCAGCAGCTAGCCACCTCACCAGCTTTATTTCTTAACCCTTCCTGTATAAATCTTGAACACTTTGCTAATCTGTAATGTCAACGTTAGGCATTGATGTCTGCGTGCTTACTTTTCACATACAAGAGGGGCAAAATATTTGTCATTGGCAAAAACTCATGCAATCAAACATTAATTCCCATGGAAAGTAATGCCAAATCTTTATTGACTCTATTAATGGAAAATAAGCTCAAGCATCAGGCAGATAATGCCAATAATAATATCCATTCATAATTATAAGCTAAAGATAACAGTAAACTGTCATTATATTATGAATTTTTTTAAAAAAATCCTGAATTGACTAGCAACTTTGTAGCAGTCAAAGAACCTAAATCACTATATCAGCACTGGGAAACTGTGCTACTGAACTAAATTTCATCTGTTTTAACCTGCACTTTTTATCACATTAAAATCACTGAAACCAGAGTGGGTTTTACAATCTCTCCTGGCCAGGTCACATGTGGTTTGGAAGAAAATCTGAGAAATAGTGGTGGGGCCCTCTTAAAAAATCATCCTCTGATAGGGTATGGGTAAAGACAGAGGTCAGTTACTCTGAAGGGAAAAGTCATACAGGAGAGGCAAGTCCTAAATACAAGAAAGTCTTAGGACAACCTCATCAATTTATCACTTGTATTTTACTTCTCATGTGTATGCAAGAGGAATATATGACAAAAATATAAAAGATTCTAAAAGAACATCTTCTTAATCGAAGAAAGCCTTTAAACGATAAACATCATTGTTTCATCAGCACCACGCCTTTTCTGATTCCCGCCTGGCAGAATTGAGGATGGTTTTATATGACCTGCAACTGAAGGTGTCTTCAGTTTGGTGAAATATTGTCATACACATTTTCAAGTAAATTAAACCATGTTTCAGAATCAGTATTACAAAGAATAGGAAAGATTCTTTTTTTTGTTTTTATTTAAATTCTAATTAGTTAATATACAGTGTAATATTAGTGTCAGGTATACAATATAGTGATTCAATACTTCCATACATCACCAGCTACTCATCTTGACAGGTGTACTTTTTAGTCCCCATCACCTATTGGTATTACAAAGAATAGGAAGGATTCTTTTAAAATAGGAATGCATGTAAAATGGAAAATGATGATGGCAGAATTCATTCATTAATGCAAAAGTTACTGATTTAGCATCTGTTTTGTGCCAGGCATTGTTCCAGGAGCAAGGGCCACGGCAATAAATAAAAATCTTTGCCGTCAGGAAGCTTCGTTTCATGTGTGTGAGATAGACATTATATAAAATAACCAAATTATAGCTTAGTTACATTTTAAGAACTAGAAAGATAAAAACAGGGAGAAAGAATAGAAATTTGGGAGGAAAAGTGTAATTTTTGGTAGGGTCATCAGGGAAGACCTGCGGAAGATGAAGGGGACAGCCATATTTGAGATTTGAGGGAAGGACATTGTCTGCAGAAACACACAACAAGTACAGAGATTCAGAAGTGGGGACCCATGTAGTATATTTAGGGTTCACAGCAACGAAGCCAGAGGGCCTCAAAAAAGATAAGAGAAATACAGAGTAGATGGAAGTGAGGTCAAAGAAGTAAGGAGATTGGGCATCAGCAGATATCATAGATCAGTGGTGGTCAATAGAAAAATAAGGTAAGCCACATATGTAATTGAAATTTGTGTCATCACATCTTTTTTTTTTTTTAAAGTAGGAACAGATTAAAGGAATACATTCCACTTAACCTAATATATTAAAAATATTACTTCAACCTGTACATCACATAGAAAGTATTAATGAAAAAAGCAAGTGTTAATGAAATTTTTTCCATTCTCTTTTAAAATAGTTTATTATTTTACAGCAGTTTGTAGGTTCTCAACAAACTTGAGTAAAAAGTACAAAGCATATTTTTTTAACTAAGTCTCTGAAATCTGGTGTATATTGTACACTTAAAGCACATCTAATTTCTCCCTTAGCATTTCAGGTTCTCAGTAGCCACATGGGAAGGTATCTACCCTATCTACCACAGATCTAGACCCTCACAGGACACTGTAATGACTTTGGCTTTGATGTGGATACATTGGGAAGCAATAGAAAAGTTTTGACTGCAACAGTGATATAATGTGACTTGGGTTTCCATAGGATCCCAGAATATGACTTGAGTTTTCATAGGGTCTGCCTTCTTGAGAATAGACAGAAAAGAAAATGTCTCCTCACATGCCCTAGAACAGATTTTGGACAAACTCTAATCAAAGAGCGAAACTGAATATAGACAAGGATAAATTCAATAAGTGGACCCGGTTTGGGGAAAGAATGTAATAGTAGTTCTCTCAACACTCTGTCTTTGAACAGGCTATAAATGAGACAGGCCATGTCTTTTTCTTACACATGGGGATCACTTGTTTCCTCTCATGGACTGAGATCATCAAGGCAAGTCACACAATGTATCTGTCTTGAATCCTAATGCCCAGTAGCCTTGCTGGAAGTTAGTAAGTCCTTAATAAATATTTGTTAAATTGAAAACAAAAAAACATCTAAATGTCCCCAAAATGGAAACAATCCAAATGGCCACCAGTAGAGATACATATGTAAACAGTTCAGTACTCTACAGCCAGGAGATGAAACAAATTAAGCTATATACCACATGGTTGATTATTATAAAGATTATGTTGAATGAAAGAGACATGACACAAAAGAGTACATAGCATATCATTCCATATATTTAGTGTTCAATATAGCAAACAAAATTGAATTTGACAGGATACTGGTTATACTTGGAGGTAGTTGCTGCAAGGGACAAGAGGGGCCTCTGGGTTTCTGATAACATTCTATTTTTCTGGTCATTTGTGCACTTTCTAAAAATATCTTGAGCTATACAGCAGTCAGGTGTACTTTCATGTATATGTATTTATATGTATATATGTATATATGGGAAATTACACTTATGTATATGTATGTGTGTGCATATGTGTGTGTGTATTCAATTAAAAGCTTACATCCAGGAAACCTATCTCTCTCAAAAAACAACAAAACATTATAAACTACCTGAGGTGCAGACCATTTTCAACTGTGTTATGATTCAATATGTAAGAATAAATTTATGGATAATTGAAAAACATACAGTATATATGTGTTTATAATTGAAAACTTCTACTAGTACAACATATGTGCTGTATTTTAACTCAGTTTTCCTCAAAAAAGACTGTGAATCATAATTTGGAAAACATTTTAACATGTAAAAACTTAGTGTTCTTTTTATTTTCTAGTTTTTACTTTTACCCTACAATTTCCCAGAAAGGTGAATTTTATTTAAGCATTTTAGAGCAGGCAACCTCACATTATGTACTTGTTCTAGTGCAGTTGCTCTCATCCTGGGGAAGTTTTACTCCCAAGGGGATATTTGGTGGTGCCTTAAGACATTTTTGCTTGTTACAGTTGGGGGGAAAATGCTACTGGCATCTAATGGGGAAAAGCCAGGGATACTGCTAAGCTTCCTCCAAGGCAAAGGACAGCCCCTCACAACTAAAAATTACCCAACCCAAAATGTTAGTAGCACTGAGGTGGAAAAACACTGCTCTCATTTAAAAACATTATGTTGGAATTTTTTTAAATTATAAGTTCTTTTTTTATCAGTTTTAACCTCTCACATTTAAGAGGTTCTGGAGATACTGAGGTTTCTTTGTTCAAAGTAAATGAATTTTCATTAAAAGTTGCATATTGTTAACATCTTTTAAATTGCTTATTTTCTTGAAAGTGTTACCACAATTTTTTTGTTTGTTTTCTGAGTTTTCTTTTAAAAAAATAAGAAAGAAAAGTTTGAGAAATATGTTGTTTATAACAGTTATATTCTTATTTCTCCAGGCTAGAAGAACAAAAGAATATCTTGTCAGAATTTCAAAGAGATGTAAATGAATTTGTTTTATGGTTGGAAGAAGCGGATAGCATTGCTAGTATTCCACTTGAACCTGGAAATGAGCAGCAGCTAAAAGAAAATCTTGAACAAGTCAAGGTAATTTTGTTTTTTTTGTTTCTTTTTTTTTTTTTTTTTTAAACCCAGGGCCTACTTGTATAAAGAGTATATGAATTGGGGAGGGTATGTGCTATTGTGAGTGCTGTGAAGTGGGTAAACCTGGCGATTCACAGACCTGTACCCCTGGGGCTAATAATACATTATATGTTTATAAAAAAATTAAAATAAAATAAAAGAGTATATGAATCTACTTTAAGGTATTTAATCATTGATTTCCTGCCCATCAGGTTATTGATAGCTCCTCACTAGATTTCCTCAAAACTTTATATTGTTTTAACCCAGTGTTTCCCAAAAAGTATATTTTTTGTAACAAGTGTACGTGTGTGTGTGTGTGTGTGTGTGTGTGTGTGACTGTATTTTAAAAACATTTGAAATTGATCTCAGATATATTAGAGAATTTTACAACTCCAAATTATTTCAAAAACTGGAGGGAATTTTTAGAAATGAATCCCATTTCTTAGGAAGGATCTTAATTGCCAAATCAATCGTACTATTTCAGCCTCTAATTAGAGGTGTCTGATTTGCCTAAAAGTGTTTGTTTGTCTAGGTGTGGTTGGAGATGTGTGGTGTCGAATCACATTCTATACTGGTTGAATAGACATCGAGACTATTCAAGAGGCTTTTTATGCCTTCCTACTGTGATGTCTGCTTATTACTGATTACCTCACCTGGCTGACTGACATGCACTAATTGTGTAGTTGGATTAACTTTCCTGGTTTTAGTTTTAGGAAAGAGACTTATTTGGATCTGTTTTACTATAATTCTTGAAGTGAAGGTGAAAAGAAAAAGGAAATTAACATTTAATCGTCTTCTGTTATGTGCTAAGTATTAGGTGTACTTACATCTGCTATTTATTTAATCTTCATATAAAACTCTCAAAATGGTTGCTGTTATCCTCATTTTACAAGGTCATATAATCAAAGGAAATGGAATTGCTCCTTTATCAGTGATTCAGTTGGTTTGTACATGCAAATTAGACTCCATTGTCAACCACTTATTTCTATGAGACAAAAAATAAGACAAGAACAGAGGATAGAGTATAAAAATAAAATTAATGCTTAGTTCAGTAAACAAATATTGAGCACCTACTCTCTGTCAGATATGGCAAAACAAAAACAAAAAACTACCAAGTTTTGGATCTTTGGTTAGTTTGAAGATGGGTATATCATAGAAAAATGAACTCAGTGTGTTCTTGAAAATCAATCTTTCCAAAATGTACTGAGTGTTATATATAGCAATGTAATTGATACCTCATTTATTAGATATGTTTAGTGCTATTTACTTATTAATAAATGTGCATTCATTTTCATTTTTCCTTAAACAATCTAGATCAGCACTGTCCAACAGAAATTTCTGTGATGACAGTAATGCTCTCTATTGCCTATTGCAGTAGTCAAAAGCTGTAGGTGTCTTTTGAGTACTTTAAAAGTAGTGTGACCAGGGAACTGACTTTTTCATGTTATTGAAATTTAATTAATTTCAATTTAAGTAGCCTCATGTGGCTTGTGACACTATATTGGACACTGTAGCTCTAGATGACACGAAGAAATAAAGGACAGTTATTAACAACCGTGGTGGTTTGTAGGTCTTGGGAAAGGGCATTTATAATCGAAGACTGAATGAATAAAAGAAATTCAGGGGTGTGGGGGACTCAAAAATAACGGATCTTGAATGAAATTGCCCAAGTTGGAATCACAGCTCCGTTGCTTGCAACTTTTGTGTTCTTGGAGCTGGTATTTAGCCTCTCTGTCAGGATTTAATCTCTCTGTCTCAGCTTCCTTCTGAAGAAGAAGATAATAGGCTCTACCTCATAGAATTATATTATCTCAATTAATTTTTATATAATATGTGATGAGGTTAACCCAGCACCTGGTACCTGGTATGGTCTCAATGGTAGTTAGCGCTCAGTATGATAATGCAGTTTCTTACTCTGTAGTAACTTACAGCATGGATACTTACTACCTAAGAAGGTGATGAATTTACCCAGATTACTCTGTTTCTGACAGAGATGTGTTTTCAGACTCTTAACAATGCTTAGGGTGTTATTTTGGAGCTCATGATACCATGTGATACTTTCTTCCTTAGAAAGAATTTCGGAGAGATAAGATATTTTGGTCCTTTCTATGATAGGTTTATCTCCTTGGGAGTGGGTGCTCCAGTCCATCAATTCTGCACTCTGTAGGAAGTGGTTGGTATTTGAGGCAGCAGTCCGCCTTCAGTCAAGTTGCTTCATTTTGATAGACTAATTAATAGAGACAAAGACAAGATAGTTGGAATTGTGCTGTAATTCATTATAAATGTTGTTGCATTTGTCTATTTCAGTTACTGGTGGAAGAGTTGCCCCTGCGCCAGGGAATTCTAAAACAATTAAATGAAACTGGAGGAATAGTGCTTGTAAGTGCTCCCATAAACCCAGAAGAGCAAGATAAACTCGAAAATAAGCTCAAGCAGACAAATCTTCAGTGGATAAAGGTTAGACGTTAGCCATCTCTGCTGTCATATGTGTTATATGTTGCAAGTATTTGTATTTGTTTTGTTTCATGGGTGTTTTATTGCTGGGGTTGGGGGAGGGGAACAGGTATGTGGACTGGCATGTATTTTAACCTGACCATTTGATTTGGCTCCATGATTTGCTATGGATGGAAAGAATGCTGTTGGATGGCAATACATTAATGACCAACAGCCAAAATATAAACCATTGTTACTTTGCATGAGTTATGCTAAAGACTTAGGCTGCAAAACAGATGAAGGAATTCAGCATTCAGGTGTCTAATGACAGTATTTAACCAAGTTGGAGGCAGTCCACTTCAACAAGTATTATAAATCAAAATTACTTATCCTTACTCATAGTATAGACTCAATCAGTGATTGATGTGAAAGGTGTTTTGTATTTGTTTGTTCATTTATTCACTTAGTTACTTAGTCACCTAACTTGTGAGTCTTTGTACCTTGGACACTTCATAAATGTATTAATTTTAAATATCAAATTAATACATACTTATTCTTTAAAACCAGTGGCATATATGAATTTATCATGAAAATAACATCAGTCCAGCAAAAGGCAATTCTTTTCCCACTGTACTCCTGTGGTAACTTTGTCATAAATCTCATGAACATACATATAAATCTGCTCCTGCATTCTCTAGTCTCTTCCTTTTGACTGTGTCTGTCCTTCAAGTGTTACCACACTAGCTTAATAAGAATCATTTTTAATAGCTTTACTGAGACATAATTTATAAACCATACAGTGTACCCATTTAAAAGTATATAATTCAATGATTTGGGTATATTTATTTTTGTTTCTATTGTGGTAAAAAGGATATAACATAAAATTTGTCATTTTCATGATTTCTAAGTGTACAATTCAGTGTTATATATTACATTCACAATAGGCAACCATGACCATCACCTACGTGTGAAACATTTTCATCCCTCCAGACAGAAATTCTGTAATCATCAAGTGGTAACTCCATATCCTGCTACCCACCCACACAATCTCTAATCTACTCTTCCTCTATGAATTTGCCTGTTCTAGAAGTTCCTAAAAGTAGACTGATAGTCTATCTGTCCCTTTGTGTGTAAATTATTTCACTTAGCATAATGTTTTCAAGGTTCATCCACATTCTAGCAGGCATCAGAAAGCCATTCCTTTTTTTAACTGAGTAACATTCCATTATATGCATATATACAATTGTTTTGTCTAAGTTTTGGGGATCTACTAATCTAAACCCTCCAACTTTGTTCTTAGTCCAGATGTCTTTGCTAGTTTTGGTTCATTGCTTTAGCAAATACATTTTAGAACCGACTTGTCAATTTTCACTGAAGTCTGACAGGGTAGTGTTTGAAATTGTGTTAAATTTGTTGATCAGTTAACATCTTTACACTAGAGAGTCCCGTACTCTGTGAAAATGATATATCCCTTCATTTATTCTGGTCTTCTTGAATGCTTTTACCACCATATTTTGCATTGTTCAGTCCAAAGGACCTGCACATCTTTTATTAGATTTCATCCCTGATATTTGACATTTTGATCCTATTTAAGATATGGAATTCATTTTGAATTTTATTTTCTCTTTGTTGTCGGTATATAAAAATATAATAGATTTTTGTGTATTATGCAGATATTCATTGTCCTTGCTAAATTCACTTATTAATATTAATACTTTTCAGAATCTTTTGCATTTTTTATGTGCACAGTTTTGTCATCAAACAGAGGTAGTTTCTCTCTTTTCAGTGCTTTGAATTTTATTTTATTTTTTTGCATAGACTAGAACTTCCAATACAATGTTTAATAGAAGGGACAATAATGAGAAACCTTGGCTCATTTCCTGTCTCAGGTAGAAAGCTTTCAATAATTTATCATTAAATATTATGTTTGTCATAGGACATTTTATAGCTTCTTTTAATCAAATTAAGGAATTTCTCCTTATTCCAGTTCATGTTTTTATGATGAACAGTTATGGAATATATTCAAATGGTTTTTCTGTATTTATTGAGCCTATGATTTTTCTCCTTTGTGTGAATGCAGTAAACTATAGCCACTGGTTCTGAATGTGAAACTACTCTGGGATTCCTGAAAGAAATCATACAGGTCATGAAGTCTTGTACTTCTTATAGATTGCTGGATTCATTTTCTAATATGTTGTTTAGGATTTTTATATTGTTGTTCATGACAGAAAGTCATCTGTAATTTATTTTATAGTATCTTTCTCAAGTGTTGATAGCAATGTTAGACTAGTCATAAAAAGAAGTTGAAAAGTACTCTTTTTTTTCTGGAAGAAATTGTTACAGATTGGTATTATTTCTTTCCAAGATGTTTCAGAGAATTCAATTGTAAATCTATCTGGTGATGAAGTTATTTTTTTGTGGGAAAGTTTTTGATGATTGATTCAATTTCTTTAATAGATACAGGGGATGGTGAGATTTTTCATTTCTTTGAGTATAAGCTTTTGTAAGTTGTGTCTGTCAAAGAATTTGTCTATTTCCCTGTCATTTTCTCTTTTGGGGTTGTAGACTTAATTCATAGAGCCAGTGGCCTTCTGTATATTTATGTATAAGAATAAGAAATAGACTGTAGGTGCATCTTGTTGGCTTGGATATTTTGGTCTGTGTGCTAAGGCAGGGAGTTGACCCTCTTGCTAGAAGATATCTTCAAATTCTGTACTGCAGTGGGCTTTATTCTGAGATGCCCACAATGACTGCTGAGATTTGTTCCAGATACCAACTTTAATTTCTTTAGATAAGAACTGCACACTTCTTATTTGTCTTGATTCATATTTATCTTTGCTTATAAGTAAATGTTAAGGGAACACCATTCATTGTGGTAGTTTTGAGCTAGGGCCAAAGTTCCATCTACAAACTCTATGTACCCAAATTTTAACGTACTTCCTAGCCCCAGCCATCACGGTATTCTTCCTCTAGTCCCCAGATTATGCCAAGGTCAGATACCCCTACACCTAAGGCTACTTCTCCCTTACTTTATATGTATTCATGTAGCTCTACTCATATGGGTTTCGACCGTCCAAAAATGTTTTAAAACCTCATATCCACTTAATACCATAGTTCTACTCCCTTACTGAGCATATTTAATACCTGTTAATTTTGTTCCATCCAGAATATAAAGCAAACTGTAATCCTTTAAACCAGGGACAAGTCCATGCAAAAAAAGATATTGCTGAACTTTAATTTTCATGTCATAAAAAGTGCCTTATTTTAAAAATGTCACAGTTACTTCCTGAGAAAAATTTCTGTATGTAGGTGATGGGAAAGAATAGTAGAGATTTCATTGTCAGGGGCTTATGTCCTATGTGGTGGCATGGGAAGATCCTGAACTCACCTTCTGCCATGGACACAGTGAATATACAACTACATATAAAATAGTTCCCTCTAAAAAACACCTGAAAACTAGCTGAAGGGTTCCACCACAACAAAGGATAAAACTGCCACATCAGGCAGGTAAGAGATTCAGAGACACTGTCTAGCATGGTAGCTGACAATTAGGATGGACTTCACAGAACAGGAACTTCTACCTGAGGAGAAAGAGGTTCATTCAAGCACTTTAACCCATGGGACCTACACTGGAGAGATGAGCCACCAAAACATCTAGCTTTGAAAAACAATGGGTCTTACATCCAGTAGCTACCCAAAGGGCTGTAGGGAACTGAGATACTGTTCTTAAAGGGCTCATACACAGCCTTACTTGCCCCAAGACTCAGCACAATGGCAACAGTTTGAAAAATGTTTAGACTATGAAGGAGACCCATTTGCTAATCAAGAATCAGCTAGAGGGGCATGGATTGGCTTGGAATCTCTCCCAGATGGAAGTGCTGGTGGGTGCCACTTTGGCACTCTCCCTTTCTAGCACAGGCAGGCTTGAGTTCCCAACAACTTTGACTACGCTGTTAAAGCCAGAAGGGTACCCTGCTACCCTACCAAAGCCACGGGCAACACATGGTTCCTGCACTCTCCCACTGCCCTGCCAAATCCAGCAGCTGTGCCTCATCCCTGAGGCATCCCTGAGCTTTCCTACTACCTTGCTAAAGTCTACTACTGGCTACTACCTTGCTAAAGTCTACACTGGCCACACAGGGAATGCTCTTTGATTGCCTAACGCTGGTGGCCAGGAAGGGTTACATTCCTGAGTCCCTTGGGATTGTAACAATCAGTGAGATTGGTTTTTTCATCAGGCTGTCATCCTCAGGGCACAGTACAGACAGCAGACAGAAATATACCTTAGTCTTTCTTCAAGAAAGATTATTTTCCTAGAGCTTCAGCCTGAGGGACAGGCTCCGGGTTTGCCACAGGTATAGAGGCTACAGATTGGCTTTTAGGGAAGGTAGGTCAGGGGACACCATCTGTATCCTTTCTCACAATCGCACTGTGCCTCACCAGTACATCTCAGAAATGACTTGATATACTTACCTGATGCTTTTTATTTTTTGACAGTCACCCAGGGGACACTTCTGGATCTCCTGATCTGGATTGCATCAGGGTTCATGATTGTGGCCCCTTAGGACAGTATATATTTGCATACTTTAAAAGCTGCATCCTGAGAGTCTGGCTCCCAATCAGCCTAAAACTAAGAGCTGACTGAAATTCCTTTCTTGGGAACAGTAACAGGTCTTGGCACATTCTTAATGACTGCAACCAATCAATAATAAATCAGGTTGCTTAGACTATTGTAGAGATTCAAGAAACAATCAAGAGCTAGAGCAAAGTTGAATGAAAAGATTCATCTCCTACACAAGGTCATCCCTTCAAGACTGAGAGGGGTAGACATTTCTCTTAATACAAAAAATAAATAAATAAATAAAAAGTCATGTAACATGAGGAAATAGAAGAATATGTTCCAAAGGAAAGAACAAGATAAAACCTCAGGGGAAATAAATGAAATGGAATTAAGTAATTTACCTGTTAAAGAGTTTAAAGGAGTGGTGATAAATTTGCTCACCAAACTTGGAAGGATAGATGAATGTATTGAGAGCTTCCACATAGAGATATAAGGAAGTACCAAACAGAAGTCACAGAGCTGAAGAATACAAAAAGAGAACTGAAAAACACAGTAGAGGCATTCAACAGCAGACAAGACAAACCAGAAGAAAAAATGAGTGAGCTAGTATACAGTGCAGTGGAACTCACCCAAGGACAGTGGCATATAGGAAAAAAAATCTTAAGAAGTTAATATAATTTAAGAAACCTTGGAACAGTATCAAGTAGAATAACATTCACATTATAGGAGTCCATAAAAAGAGAGGGAGAAAGGGGCAGAAAAATTATTTTAAGAAATAATGGTAGAAAACTAACCTAACCTGAAGGAGGATATAAACATCCAGATCCAGGAATCCCAGAGAGTTATAAATAAAATGACTTAAAAATACTCACAATAAGACACATTATAATTAAAATGTTAAAAGTAAAGATAAAGACAGAATCTTGAAAGCAACAAGAAAAAAAATGTGTTATGTACAAGGCAACTCCCCTAAGAATCTCAGGAGATTTTCAGCAGAAACTTTGCAGACAAAAAGAAAGAAAGAAAGAAAGAAAGAAAGAAAGAAAGAAAGAAAGAAAGAAAGAAAGAAAGAAAGAAAGAAAGAAAAAAGGAATGAAGGTAGGAAGGAAGGAAGGAAGGAAGGAGGCATATTCAAAATGCTGAGAGGAAAAAACTTCCGACCAAGAATACCTTACCTGGCAATGTCATCATGGAGAATTGAAGGAGAAATAAAGAGCTTTCCAGATAAGCAGAAACTAAAGGAGTTCATCACCATTAAAGTGGCCTTATGAGAAAAGACTTCTTTAACATGAAAAGAAAGGGCACCAATTAGTAACAAGAAAACATGAAAGTACAAATCTCACTGGTAAATGTAAATATACAGGAAAGGTACTAGAATAATGACTTATAAAACTATCATGAGACAAAGAAAGACAAGTATTGCATGATTTCACTTGTAAGTGTAATCTGAAAACACTAACAAAGCAAAACCCCTGGGAAGAAAACAAGGAGGAGAGATGTCTCCAAATATTCCGTATCTCAGGACATCTTGGTATCACAAAAATTGTAATTGTAGGAAATGTGAAGAGAACTATTTTAAACTATGAAACAGGGGCACCTGGGTGGCTCATTCAGTTAAACATCTGCCTTCAGGTCAGGTCATGATCTCAGGTTCCTGGGATCGAGCCCTGCATCAGGCTCCCTCCCCTGCAGAGTCTGCTTTTTCCTCTCCCTCTCCCGTTCCCTCCCACTTATGATCTCTCTCTCTCTCTCTCAAATAAATAAATTAAATAAATAAAATATTTATAGCAAATCTATGAAACCTATAATAGCAACTTTATATGACATGGGTTAAGGTTTTATCTGTTTTACAGCAGAATATAAAGTCAAAAATTCTTTTAAGATTTTTATTTATTTATTCAACAGAGAGACACAGTGAGGGAACACAAGCAGGGGAGTGGGAGAGGGAGAAGCAGGCTTCCTGCAGAGCAGGGAGCCCAATACGAGACTCAATCCCAGAACTCTGGTATCATGACCGGAGCCGAAGGTGGCCGTTTAATGACTAAGCTACCCAGGTGCCCCTAAAGTAAATATTTTTTTTATGATACAAAATTAAAGCTATGACAATGAGTACCATCTTGAATTATATTACTATATCATAATATATTATTATGAATAATAAGAATGAAAATTAAGAATGAAAGAATAAAATGAATAAGATAAAATTTATTTCAGTGTCTGTTCTAAGTCCCTATGTCTAAATTAAGAATAGAAAACAGTGCCAAATTTAAGTCAGTACACAAGTCAGAAGATTTTAAAAAGTAAAGAAAGATGGTCATGATGATCATGAGACAGTCTTAATCATGATTAAACCTTAAATTCTCAATCTAGAGAGAAGAAATAATGGGGACTCCTTATTTTATTCTCTAGCCCCCCTCCTCTACCCAAAGACTACAATGAGTGGTATAATTGTAACTAGTAAGTCATGGTTGCTGGAATACAAATATGCCAGTTCCTTAATGTGCAGCTTCTCCAAAAATGTCATGTCACAATCCCGAGTGGCAAGTGTCTTTCTACCCACTAACTCTAATATGCTATATCCTGCATATTAACCAATTTAGCAATTGCTTTGGGACCTTTGTGTTTCATTAGTGAATAAAGAAAAACACGTGTGGAAGTAAAATAGTTATTCCTTTACAGGAGTGATGGACACTGTAATGAGTTCATTGCAAAACTGTGTTAGCAGGTCTTGACCTTGATAGCTTCTCTTTATACCAGAGATGGGAAATGCTCTAAAGGTTTAAGTTTAAGGCTTCAACCTTTAAGACTTTAAGGTTTACTTGGTTTAAGTTTATGGCTACCTCTAGATATGGATCATGAAATGAAATTCTTGTTTTTACCTAAAACATATCTTGACCTTTACAGTCATTAATAATCATACTTTCAGGGGTGCCTGGGTTGTTCGTGGGTTAAGGCCTCTGCCTTCGGCTCGGGGCATGGTCCCAGGGTCCTGGAATCAAGTCCCTCATCGGGCTCTCTGCTCAGCGGGGAGCCTGTTTCCTCCTCTCTCTGCCTGCCTCTCTGACTACTTGTGATCTGTCAAATAAAGAAATAAAACTCTTTTTAAAATAATAACAATAATACTTTTAGAGGCACCTGGGTGGCTCAGTGGGTTAAATAATAATACTTTCAAGATCCACAAAAATGGGAATGTTTTTAAAGCTAGCCTCTGTGTGTTTTTCTTTCTGAGTGTCTCACTCTATAATCTTCATACACATGTCTGACTCGGTGTTGTTTCAAATATTTATCATTCTTCATATCTCTTTATATGTTTTCTGAACTGCTGTGTGCAGGGGGGTGGATTCCCCCTTCCCACCTGTTCCCATCCCTATCACTCTTCCTTTTTCCCTGTGAAGTGTGTTTTTTCATATGAATTGGTATCTCTCTGTGTCTATCATAAATCTACTTATCTGTGTATATAGATATCATTTTTGTTCTGCCCAGGTTAGTGTATGTGAGTCATTATTTTCTGTTCTGTCTTCTGACTCTTTACCTTCTAATCCTTTTTATCTTCTTTCGTTGTCACTTTGTGTCTGCTTTCTTTATTCATCATTGTTCTTTTTACTCATTATGTGCAGATATTTTTTCAACTATTCATTATTTAGAATCAAAATATGTCTTATCAGTATTTATTTTTGAATCCTATTGTGTTCCTCCTATACTTTATTTAAAGGCGAAATAACGGAATATTTGTTTTGTAGACTCATAGGATAATTCAGATGAAAGGGTCCAAATGAAGCTAAATTAATCTCACATTTTCTAGATTAAAACACTGAATCCTAGAAAGGGTATGTGACTTATTTGAGGACATATTGTTCTCTATTTAAATATAAAAGTTTTATATCCAGAATCCAGAATAATTTTTTAAAACATTTTAGTGAAGCTCAAGTGATTTTTCTGTAATTAAAATGCTAGAAACAAGAAAAAAAAAAAGGTTTCTCATTTTTCTCCATTGTTCCTTTAAAAGTAAAAACTGGAATTTCCTTTTACATATGAGAGTTTTTGCTTTGCTTTTTGCCATTTTTGGAAAACTAGGTGTTATGTTTTCAAATTATTTTCTACCGCCTTCTTTATCCTGGATTATTTGTGACTAGGTAATATAGGAAAATATATTTGTGTTGTTTCAGAATACTATATTTGGTATAAAGTAATTTTACAGGTAGTATATATTATATATTCCTATTAGTCATAATAACCTATTTTCATTTTGTTGAATAAATTTAAATTTTTGCATCCTATTTTGACACTTATGTGTAAACAATAATTTACTATTTTAATTTGTTAATGCCTAGATACTATAAAACAGTACATACAGAAACTAAAACATTCTATAAACACAAATGAGAAATTTTGCCAAAAAATGAATTTCAGTTAAGTCCCTTTTAATTAAAAAACCTGATCTACTTTGCCTAGAAAAAAAAATTAAGTTAAAAAATATATGTAGGGGCACCTGGGTGGTTCAGTCAGTTAAGCATTGACTCTTGATTTGCACTGGGCTCCACACCAGTATGGAGCCTACTTAAGATTCTCCCTCTCTCTCTCTCTCTCTCTCTCTCTGTGTGTGTGTGTGTGTCTCTCTCTCTAAAATATACATGTATATATGTAAAATATATATGTAAAAAGCTTTTTTTTTTAAGTTTTATTCATCCATTTGACAGGGGAGAGGAGCATGAGAGGAGGGAGGGTCAGAGGGAGAATCAGACTCCCGCCTGAGCAGGGAGCCCAATGCAGAACTCAATCCTGGGACTCCAGGATATGCCTGAGCTGAAGGCAGTCACCCAACCAACTGAGCCACCCAGGCGTCCCTGTAGAAAAGCTTCAATAGTGGAATTATGTGATGTTGATCACAAGGCTACATATGTTATTTTTAAAAAATAAACAGTATGAAAGTAAAAATAGAGTGAAACTGGCAGGCTATTTTCTGCAATATACAAATGACTATATTACAATTTCCAGAGATGGAGTTCATTTTATATTTACCTCTAATCATGTTACTTCTAACTTTTCATCAGAGGAGTAAACAGTTTAGATTTGTTCTTTTCTTTTGTGTCAAGTAAATAAATGTTTCATCTTTTTCCAAATATGTTTGCTATGTAGTGCTAGTTATTATTAGTCATTACTACAGATATGGATAGTAAAAAAGAGATAAATCAAGCTAAAGCTTGTCTTTTCCCCTCCTTGCTCAAAAATGGACATTTGTTCCAAATGATTAATTTCATATCAAAGACCATGATTAATAGATTGTTCTAGTTGTTACCAATCAATCCTGCCTTTAATGTGAATTACATTTTTTAACCAAAGAAACATCTTTACAAAAAATATAAGAAACTGGTGTTTGCCTAATTACTATTATGTTATGACATATAACTTGTGATTTCTTAGAAATCCATCATCTTGGAATTTTCCTTTATGTAGTTAATAATTACATCAAAACATTTATTTATTAAATCCTTTATTCACAAAATATCTAATGGGTAATGACTATGTGCCACATGCTGTTCTACTCATATCATAATTAATTCCCACCCTTCCTTTATTTAAAGGACATTCAGAGTCTCATAGGGCTTGACATTCCATTGATTTAGATCTCTTCTAATTTAGAGTTGCTAAGTAGTTTGAGGCTGAGAATTAAAGGAGGGATGTGAATAGTTGTTAAGTTTTTAATATATGCATTCTTAACTTTGCCTTCCTGTAATTTCACCCTAAGATAGGAGTTCTTACTAGGTTATGTGTCCTGAGTACATCTCAGTTTGCTCTGACAAGTCCTAATTTTGCCTGTTATCCCATTATGATTTTTAACAGCTCCCTCTTTCACTCTCATGAGTGATCTATTTTATAATATTAAATGTATGTTCATGTATGGATATATAGTCAGCCCAGTTGTGAGAACAAAACATCAGGCCCTCGGTGGTGGGCTTGGCCCAGGTCTTAGTTACTATAACTGTTTCCACTGCTGATGTTCTTCACAGCAGCAGCATCCTCTTCTTTTGACATGTTAGTGAAGTTGAGAACTTGGCCTATCCAAGAAACCCAACTGTTACTGTTACAACATGAATTGCTCCTTAATGGAAATACATTTATAATACATGTTTTTTAACTTTCCAAACTACCGAAATTTCAGGGATATCCAGGAATGTCCATCAGACATTTTACAAACAAGTGGAAAGTAAACAGGAGTTATGAGGGTGACATTTATCATGTTGATTAGTAGTGGGCTTTATGGACTATGGATTCTACCCATTACTAGCAATGTAATCTTTTACTTGTCCTGTCCATATGTCAGCTATAACATCTGTAAAATTCAGGTTATACTAGAACATAGTTGTGCTATTTTTTTATCTTGTGTGGCTGAGACTCTTTCCCCATTGTGGAGCTCCCATTTCCCTCTCCTCATTGCATTGGTAACCACCATTCTATTCTCTATTTCTATGAATTTGACTATTTTACACACCTCCAATAAGTAGAATCATGTAGTATTTGACCTGGATTTTTTCAGTTAGCATAATGTCCCCCAGGAAGTTCCATCTTCTTAGATATGGCCAGATTTTTTTCTCTTTTAAGGCTGTATAATATTCACCCTCTTAATAAAACACCTATAAACATGGCTCTTGGAGAGAAAGCTGCAAAAGTTCCACGATTATGAATTCAAGAGCTGAAAGAGAGAAGAGTTAGAGTCACCAAAGTCATCAAATGGCCCTCCTGGAAAGCAGAGAGGTTTTTAATCAGCACCCTCCCATTTCACAGATCTCATTATTTGCAGTATGTATAACCAGCTAGTATTTTAGATAAAATTATTGGAAAATGGTGGATTTTTCTCTTAACATTGGTTACGAAGTCCTCATAGTCAACCATTCTTTTCAAACACCAACATTTTCATGTTTTGAGTTTGAGCATAATTTAAGGTGGCCTATTTCACCCTGGGCACCTTTGGGATCTATCAACTTTCCTGACTTTAACCCAGAAATCCAGACAGAGCATAAGTGAACCTCCACAGTGCTTCCCCACACCCTTCTTCTACCTCCATTCTTGATGTTGGTTTCCTACATTTTGGTGGAGTGATGAGAAACCATTTGTAGAAAGTTTCATTAGAGTCATGGAATGTTCTATTAGGGAAACTCAGTGTAATATAAGATAATTTGTTCATTTCAATGCAATGCTATTTTAAAAAATATAAACAAAATTCAGCATGCATTGTAAAGCACTGATACTGGTGCAATAACTCATTTCCATATTAAAACTATTTTTGGTTGTATACATACTGTTAGGGCGCAGTGAGTATGAAAATATGTCATTTCAGTATGCTGTGGACCAGACTTTATTATAAAGGTAAACTAATTTCAGATTAAAAACATATGTGACTATTCTTAGCAAACTTTCTTTCCTGTTCACAATGAATTTAAAATGAAGAAAAGTACAATGTGGATAAAAAGAGAAAAATTTCATAACTCTGACCTTCAGAGTAACATTTTTGAAGTAAGTCCTTTATTAGCACAAAGATGTTTGCCCTACAGCAATGAATTTTAGAAAGAAGAAATGATATAATAAAAAGAGAGTCTACTAATATAAAAACTTGTTCCTTTTGTTTCTGTAGTTCTTTTGCTTTGTAACGACTAGCTTATACAGAGTTAATGCTGATACTTTTAGAGGGATTGCCGTTCTTTCTAAAAATACTGTAATCTTGAAATGGCATTAAATGGAGGCTTTTATATACCATCTCCTTAAACTGACATTGAATAACAAGTAAAGATTAAAGCAGTGTTTAAGAGCACAGATTGTAAATTCTAACCCAGTTTCATTTATTACTTAGTGTGCAAAGCCAATAAGTAATGCAAAAATAAAATAAAATAACAGTGTTATTTGTATAAAAGATCAGAATCATACCAAAAAGGAACTTTTCTGTCAAGTCTTTACACTTATACTACAAGATGTGTGAGTGTATGTATGTACCTAAAATAATTTAATACTAAATCCTGGCTACTATATGCATGTCAGCTGACCCCTACTGCTTCAAACTCTAGGAAAGGGGCACTGGACATTGGGTTGGTTGACGTATTACATTTTTGTCATAGACCACCTGCCAGGGCTTATAACCGATCTGTAATGTGTTTCTTACCTTTTATTGTGTAGAAAATGGATTGATAGATTAGGGCTGGAGCCAGCGAACCATGGAACCCTAGGTTTGCAGGAAAGAGTTTATCACCCTTTGATGTTATTTCTGTCTCGTGTCAGCTGAGAAGGATGAGCTAGATTAACCGAGGGTAAGCTGGATGCCAAAGTCAGCATTCCCCTCATTTATCCCCCTTATAGTTCAGGACAAGGCCACTGTATGGGTTATGAAAGACTGATAAGGACCTCACAGACAAACTTTGTTTTGCTGCCTTTTGATTTATTTACTGATATTAGAGCTAATTATGAGAATTGAAGAGACAATTTCATTGTTTGTTGTTGGATTAAATCAGTCTGTTTTGCTCTAGAAGTAAAAGTGTTTGAACTGAATGGCACAGTTATAATTTGTGAACATTTTCAGTTATCACCGGGAAAAGTACAGTCCATCTTTGGCATGGTTGGCCAAGTGTAGAGGAAAAGAGATGGACCAGGAAATGGGCCAGAAACCAAAGTCATCAGAAGGATATTTTGAGAAAACTCCATTTGTCCTGATAGTTGCAATCTATGGGTGACCTGTGACTGATGATTATACCTTAAACACTGTCTAAAAATAAATTTCTTATGAAGGTGACACATTCTGCCTGTTCATGATGTGGGTGACATCAACAATTTTGAATAGGACAATAATGTTCGAACTTCTTTAAATATTTACAAAGAATAAAAATCTGCAACTCAATCACAATTTAAGCGACTCTCATGAAGATAGCTTTTATTGCTGCTTTCACTGTGGTTATAAATCCTAGACCAATACTGTTATCTCTTTAAAGCTACTTTATTGTTTTGTTCATATCAGCGATATGTATCTTTCTGCTACAGTCAATGATGGTGCTGGTGAAGGGAGAGAGAATTAGTTTTGAGGTTCTATATGAGTGCTCATTTATTACCAACAAATAAAAAGAAACAGGAAATTAATAGAAAAGATAGTTTATGGTTAAGGTTTTATAGTGTTTCAGCACAGATGAAAACAATTGTTCAGCACTAAAATAATTAAGATATTGATATTAGCATGTTATATTTTTTATACTGAAGCTGGGATGTAATTGGATTAAATAATCTCTTCTCCTTTGAAGAATCAGTTTTCCTAAAACGTGATGTACCTTTGCAACTTCTAGCTTACTTCCTTCATATGTGGCTATTTTTGAATGGACCCTCAAATTCTGTAATGCGCTATGCAGTGACTCTCTCTGCTCCATCTTCCCACCCTCCACACTTCATCTTAGTCCTGAAAAGATCACTAAACTTTGCAGTTAATAACAGTCCCAATGCAGTTTCACCCCTCCCTAGCTCCTAACCATAGGCTATTAATTTAAATCGTGTTGGTTGTTGTTGTTTTACTCCTTTTCCCCATTTTTACAACAGTGATGCACTATGAGGCTTGTTTGCTCATCTCCCTGGGTTCAATGAGGAGCTAAGGACACAGTATGTACTATAATACTTTGTTATGAAGAATTATCATACTATATACTGGCTAACTGAAAATAATAAAATAAATAAATAGAAGTTTGATAACAACAACAACAACAACAAAAAGTTATGTTTTCTGTTATAAGTAGATATCCTAAAATTCTCATACTGATGGTAAGGAAGAAAGGTTCTATGTGCCATCACAAAGCGCAGCCTTTCTCCAACTTTAACATACATGTGAATCGCTTAGGGATGTTGTTAGAATGCTGCTTCTGATTAGATGGGTCTTTTAGAAAATCTGAGATTCTTGTTTTCCCATCAGGCATCCAGGTGATACTGGTACCCTAGAACTTGACCCACACTTTAAGTAATAAGAGTATAAAGAATGGCTGTCTGGAATCTGTGTGTGACTTGGGCCCAAGAGTCCCAAATGTTGGAATATTCAAGCATTGTATTCTGATATACGAATGAGGCTTTTTCTAAAAATTGTTGTCTTTTGGTATGTGGGAAGCACATCTGTCTAAACCCAGGTGATATGTATTCAACTCTAAAGGAAGACATGAGCATATCCAACTTACTTATATCTTTGAAACATAGACCTTTTGGTGATTCATAACCCACACAGGTTCTTCTCATATACTATGATCTCAGATCCATTTCATCCAGTTCCTTCCCCTCCTATGTTGTATATTGCGTGAAGCTGACCTCTGGTCACCTTATTCCCCAGGCTTTCTGGCCACCAGCTTCTAGATAGATTTAGCCATCGGGAGGCATTTGCAGAAGACTACAGGGTAGGGTTAGGGGAAAAGTCAAAGTATTTCTTCCCTTCCGTCACTGCTGTGGACAGTGACTGATAGCAGAGTATATAGCCAATAAATACTAGCTGCTGTTAAGTTTTCTAATAAAGATCTAAAATCCCTTCTTCAGTGGTTATCTTCATTAGTTTAGTATGAATTTTTGTACACATGCCTTTGCAAAGCATTGAGCCTGCCTTCAGTTACATAATCAAAATCGGCTTTTTTTTTTTTTTTTTAATTTAAGACACTGGTATTATTGAAAATTTGGGACTCTTTTATTATTTAAAAATACTAAGGCTTTCTCCCATTTCTGGCCTTTCCCAAAATACCAGTGATTGAGTCCTCAAATTCATTGACTTAAAATGATAACATTTATAATTGCACATAGTCCTTGGGTCAGTTGGGTTGTTCTACTGGTATATCTGAAGCCAAGATAGAGCTTACTAGCACCTACTAATGGACTTGTAGTCAGTTGGTGGGCTGGTAGGCTGGGGGCTGGCTCATCTAGGATGAGCTCAGCAGGGATGATTCACCTATACTCCATATGATCTCTCATCCTCCAGCAAGCTAGCCTGGACTTACTCCCATGCATAAAATAGGATTCTAATAGAGAGAGCAGATGTGAACAGGTTCTCTTAAGGCCAAGGCTCGGATCTGAGTCACTGTCATTTCTAACACATTCTGCTAGCCAAGCAAGTCACAAGGCCCATCCAGATTTAAGCCTTAGGGAAATAGGCTGCACCTTTTGAGGACAAGAACTTTAAAAAGGTCATATTGCAAAGAGATGTGCATATAGGGAGGTCATCAGTGCAGTCGGTCTACTATAGTCTAGAAATCTGTTGGGTTTCTTACTCATCTCAAAAGTAAAATAGTCAGAATACATTCTTATATATTCAGACTTCTAATCAAGTAATCCTGACTCTTAGATAATATAAGTTCAAAATCAACAATCTGAAAAGCCAATAATCTGAGAGTCATAAAGTTCCTAAATGATACATTATGCCAAATTCTAGGAGGGTAGGAACATTCATTTATTAATATATTCAGTATTTATTAAGGGCCTCCAATATGATAAGTATTATGCTACAGAAGAAGAATAGAATAATGAACAAGACAGACATGTTTATATGTTACATTTGGTGGGAGCAGACAAACCTTGAAGCTATATAATTATAAATGCAGCTGTTCTCATTTTCTTTTTAGGTTTATTAGGTTATTGGCTGAGTTACGATAATGAAGAGGCCCCAAATTTCAATGGCTCAAGCAATGTGGACATTTGTATCTTTTCACATAAAGCCCAGCCTGGGTACATATTCTCTGCTCTAAAAAGTTATTCCAGGAGCCCTGGCTACCAAGATAGCTATGCTGTTGTCAGCATAGTGCTGCATTTAAAAATTGCCACAATAATCATGCAAATATCTATGTACTCTTTCCCACCAACAATACACATTCATTGTCTCCCCAGAAGAGGCCACCAAGAGATCACTTCCTGCTTCCATCTTAAAGGTCCATTGTCTCTCGGTTTTGAACTGTCTTCCTCAGATCCAGATGTGCCTCCTCATGGTGCAAAGACCTATGAAGTGAAAGTCATGCTCTCTGCTTCTGTCACAACCAAATCATAGTGGTAGAGCAAAAATAGGCCCAAAGACAACAAGAAATACTGAACTACCTGTGTAAGACTCAGGTTGTGACTCCACTGTTTTCTCACCTCCCTCCCCTCACCCCCACTCCAGACCGAGATTTCAGATAGAAGTTAAGAAGAATAATGGAACTTCTTTGAGAGCAGAGATGACAAACAATAAGGTTGCTTTCTATATAACCCCACCACCTAAGAAAGAATTGCTAGTTCAAACTGCGGTGACACAGAAAGGGACAGTGTGAGAACATATAAGAGGAGGCCTAACACAGTCCAGAAGAGGAAGGAATTGTTTCAGATAACAGCAGCAGAAACACATAATAGAATATATTTGGGTTGGGGGGAAAAACCTCACTTGAGTTCCCTAGTTGTGGATGCTCCTACCCAAACTGTTCAGGGTTAAGGGCAGCCTTTCCCTGGATGCATTAAAAAGTTTATATGTTTTTCTTCTCTTCTTCTACCTCTGACCAGGGTGCTGACCTTATCACTGACTTACTCTTCACCAGGACCCAGGGTCATTATATTCCTCCTGGGGGAGACAGGCCACTACCTCTACTAACAATTTACATCATTATTTTCCTACAATTTGGTGCTAATTAAAATGTGGAAGGAGTGGTGATGATATCCATAAAGGTAATGACGTCTTTCTTTGTTCCTGAGAAAGGGTTTTATGTATGTTCACCTACAAGTAGGAAAGAGGGAGAGACATGGGGTAAGGTGAGAGAGCCCGAGAGTCATTACATAGGCCAATTTTGGCAACATAGGATATTTAATGTAGAATTTTTAAAAATGGAATTCTTCTTGGCTTTGTGTACTACTTCTGCATAGTTCTGCTTGTTACTAGCCTGCATGATTCAAATTTTGGCTTCACTTTTTTCTACTAATATATGCTATTTAACAACTCGCCCTAAACGTTGATGGCTTAAAACAACAAAGTGGTGTTATTTCTCATGATTTTGAGAGTTGACTGTGGCTTTCTTCTGCTTCATATGTTGCCAATTAAGACACTGGGGAAGCTGCAAAGTCCACAGTGGCCCCACTCACAAGATCGGCAGTTGTTTCAGGCTGCCAACTGGGAACTCAGCTGCAGCTATTGGCCAGGGTCCTCAGTATGTTCCTGCTTTGTCTTTTCCATGTGGTTGCTTGGGCTTCCTCATAGTTGATGGTTGGACTCCATGAAGAAGAGCTCCAAAAGAACAAACAGAAATGTTCAAGTACTTTTCAAGCTTCTGCTTGCAGCACACTTGTTAATATCCCATTGACCATAGCTAAGGAATATGGCCAAGCTCAGTCAAAGGGAAAGTAGACTGTGCATAAACTTGAAGCCTGAAAGGTGCAATTCACTAGGGCTGCCGAATTATAGCCTACAAGGCATTCCTTACTAGCTGTCTGGTCTCTGTATGCCTCAGTTTCCTCATTTGTACATAGGGACATAAATGGACTGAGGTATAGCACTTGTAAGGTTAGAGCCATGCCCATTACATAGTAAAACACCAACAAATAAAAGGTATTTTTAGCTTTTTAGTATTATTCCTGCATTGCTGAAAAAAATGAAATAGTTTTTCAGATATTGGCAAAGCTTTAAACCAGAAATACACTATAAGCTTCTACCTTAATAAGCCTCCCTCTCAAGCTTCAGATGTGCCATTAGTAAAAATGTTAGCTGTATTGGGAATACCCCAACACGCCATTGTGCACAGCTTGGGTAACTCTGACAAGAGCCTCTACTAGTAACAAAATTCCAGGCAAACAAACTTTATACTACTTTGGGGAATGCAGAGGGTTCATTAAGGGCAAAATTTCCTTGGTAAATTTGTCTTCTATTCCAGGCTTTCCAGCCCCTACTTTATACAGTTCTAGCAGTCGTCCAGTATTTTCTCCCATGGGTCATTTTCACTTGGGCTGCAATTCCAATGAGATTGCCCAATTCCCCCTGCTTGTCCTGTGTTCTTCCATGCTTATGCTACCCTGCTTGGTCCACCCACCTCCTCAAGGAATGTCTGCTTTTTTTTTTTTTTTTTTTTTTTACTTCTCCCTTACACCACAGATTGCCAAATCTGACTACTCTTTTATACCTCCTTGAAGTCCAAGACTCATCTTGCCTTCCTATTACCTTTAAGGCCCCCAGCAATATTGCTTTTACTGCATTCAAGAACTTTCTACCTCATGAGTGTCAAGCATTCAGTTTGCAACATTCCTTTATTTCTTAATATATCCATACCAAGGCTGTACCAAACTGTCCAGAGAAAAACTTAATCCTTTTTGGGAGTCTTCTCCAATCCCTAAGAGAATTAAGGAGTTCTGTCTGTGTTGGGTAATGATAGGTAACATTTATTGATAGTTTACTATGTGTGAGGTATTATTCTGTGTACTTTGCTTTGTTAGAAGGAAAACAACCTAAGACTACTCAGTGGTGGTCTAGAACAAAGCTGAATTTCTTGCTAAACTCGTATATATTAAGGGATCATGCAATACAATTGAATAGATTAATGATCATTGGTGTTGTATCAGTGGTGGTTAATTTTTATAGTATAAGTAGAAAAAATAGATATTTTTTTCAACAAATCTTCATCCGTATCTTTAGGAAAATAGAAATTCTATCCCATTTCTGTACTTTTTTGAGGACACCCCTTGGCACTAAACTCTCAGGCAAATGCCACCATCTGTGTGATTTCTTTCCATTTGCCAATGTAAGCACAGCAGGTACTATCAAGTTAACCTTTTCTTTCACTAGCATCCACTCAAAATAATAAACACTTGCACTGTTGTAAAGCTCTATTCTGAAACTGCAAATTAAAAATCTCTCTCTTTCAGAACATCATGATTGAACTATTACTGTATCTCATTGTTCTGCATAATAGGATTACAAAATATGGATTATAGGTATTAGAAAAATGAAAGATAAGTATTAGTTATTAATATTAACTAAGAAATTGTCTAAGTAAGGTGATAACATTAATTATATTAAAATAGCATGAATTTTCACCTTCTGTGGTACTTGGTGGAGGATTAGTCCTCACAGGTAACTGATTCAATGGATGTATTGTGTTGTACTCTTAATGTTGCAAATGACAGGAAAAGCTGTCTCAAACTGTTTTAAATAATAAAAATCATCAAGGTTCCATTTTTTTTTCAAAGTTCTCTGGGATCTGCCTTTCTTTGATGTCCTGTCAGCTTCATACAGCTCCCTTTATAACAGCAAAAATTACCTGTGGAGTTTTAGGGCCCATTTTTGCAAAAGACCTTCTCTCCGGGAACATTCTTTCCTAGAGCATTCAAGAAAAACCTCCCTGAAACTCATTGGCCCATATTAGGTCACATGCCCATTGCTGAGCCAAATCAGACCTGATTGCCATGGCCAAAAGTGGTTACATTTTAAAACCAGACTCTGTGGCTACAACACAATGAAGGTGGGGAGGTAGAAAGCTCCCCAAAGGAAAAGAAAGTGGGAGGGGTGGAGGAAAATGGAGGGAGGAAGGGATGAATGAATTGGAAAACATAATCAACTAATATCTACAACATTGTTTGGATCTGATTTTTTTTTTTTTTTTGTCAGTTAATAGAACTGAGTAGTGACCATGGCATTATATCAATGGCTTCCAAATACAGGCAAGTTGTAAAGATCATTTAAATGAAAAATACATTTTGCTGTGGTAGATACTGTCAGTTCTACCACACATATACCTCCAGCATTTAGCATTCCTATACATGCTGTCTGGTTTCGAACTACCAGCATTTGGGTTTTTGCTTAGTGCTGTCTCTGCTTGTTCTTGAGACAGTGCAGAAAAGTAAAGGAAGTAAGGCCCCTTTAAAGCAGCACGTGGTGGATAACTAACCCACCCTCTTGCCCTTCAGATATGGTAACTCCAGTTTGCTTCCTGTATCTGCTTTCAGAGCTCCCAGGCATTATTAAGCTTCTGTTTGCCCACATTGTGACTTGTTTTATTGGCTGTTTTCTTTATTTTGCTTTTCTACACCCCATTGATGTGTCCTCAGATCACATCCCAAAGTTATCCAAGTTCAAATTCTTGCTACAGTATTTATTTCTGGGGAGACCCAAATGAAGAAAAGTGCCTTTTTATATGCAAGTCCTTAGGGGGTGATTGTGGATATCAGTTGAATCAGAATTCTTTATCACTGCTTTTCAACTTTATGTTCTGTTAGGATGAAAGGATGTTGATTCTCTTTTCTGAGTTTTCCTGTTTCTGTATCTTTTGCATTTTGAGTTCCCCCATAAAATATGACCACAACCAAGAGAGAAATGGAACTCAGAGTAAATGCCCTATTTTAGAGTCTGAGCTTAAGGCGGCGGCCCAAAATGGAAATCATGAACAAAAGTAGATATGGGTGTAAAGTGAGATGGGGGAGGGGTGGATTGCCTGATGTTACCACAAACAATACAGCTGTTTAGTGAAGGAATTACAATTAATTGTATGTGTGAAGAATCGAAAACACATTATTCAAGACCTCTGGAGGAGTTCACTGTACTGTTTCACTAAATTTGAATAAGAATATGTTTACTGAGATGCCAAAATAATGATAAAATGTATATAGTCTTAAAAGACAATTTGAAATTAAATACATTATGCATTTCTACTCATTTATCAAAACCTTCTGGAGAGACGTAATTTCTCTATATCTGTCTTAGGTGGAAGTGCAGAATTTGATGAAAAAATAAGGGGGAAAACAGAGGAAAATAAGTTTCTCAGAAAATTTGTTAAGAACCATCTCTAGGATCTATTGTAAGTCTCCACTGGTGTTTTACAAAATGAAGTTTAGACTGTGAAAAAAATACTGATTTAGGGCGCCTGGGTGGCTCAGTGGTTTAAGCCGCTGCCTTCAGCTCAGGTCATGATCTCAGGGTCCTGGGATTGAGTCCCACATCCATCGGGCTCTCTGCTCAGCAGGGAGTCTGCTTCCTCCTCCTCTCTCTCTCTGCCTGCCTCTCTGCCTACTTGTGATCTCTCTCTGTCAAATAAATAAATAAAATCTTTTAAAAAAATACTGATTTAGTTTCAGAAAATTACAAATGCATGTATCATTTAAAACTTACTTTTATAATTTTTCATGCACATCAAAACCTCAAATTCATCCCTTAAATGGATGGGCATAGAACTGTTTTTTCCCTTCTAAATTGTGCATTCTTCAACTGTTTCCAGAAGCGAATTCCAGCACATTTCCATCATCTTCATGTACTATAATAGGACCTGCATGTTGTTCTCTGTATTATAACTTATTCTTTGCTTCTTCCCCACTCTTCCATCTCTTCTTCTCTAAGCGCATTAATCCCATTTGCTCTATTTTCCATCTCTGCTCTTGAGCCCCTCCTCCCTTCTCTCTCCCTGTAACTTCTGTTCTCTTTCATCTGAAATCTTTTCATCACTTACTAGCAATTATACCCTTACTCACTGAAGTGAGCAAGGTAGACAGTTCTCCATTTTCTTACCATTCTCACAAGGTTTACCTCTAACATGTGTTTTAATAGGCAGTTCAGTAGAAGCCATATTTTTAATGCTGAAAATAAAGAAAATAAGCAAGAATACTCAAAAAGAACCAAATTTAAAACTTCTCATGATTCTGAGGCATCATTTTACCTAAAAGGCTTAACAGGTTTGGGCATTCATGTCTACATGAAGTTGTACAAAGTTTTTTGAAAGACCATTTGAAGTAGCAACAACACAGAGATACAGTGTCTTTTTCAAGTGCAAAACACTAAAGTAAAACTGGAAGATGGAACAATATTATTTATCTTTATCATTGTTCTACTTAAAATTTGAGAACGAATGTCAGAAGTGTAAACATGTGCATGAAAATTTAATGGTGTTCCCATTTCATCTGAATGTATATTTGATATCTTCTTCCTGAAATTGAAACTAGCCACAAATTCTCAGTAACTTGTTAAACTGGCCTTTTCCTACATTGACAATATTTCTATACCAAAAATCATACACTATCACTGCCATATTATTTACATATATATTATCTTATTTGCCTCCTCAAAAGTTTATAGAATTATGTATTAGTTATCTATTTCTGCATAACAACTTAGCACAAATATAGTGGCTTAAAATACATTTTTTAAGAAATTCAAGCTGTCTGTGGGTCAGGAGTTTGGGCACGATTTATCTGTGTCCTCTGCTGTAGGGTGATCTCTCACAAAGCTCCCTTCTAGGTGTGAGCCAAGGTTGATGTCTCATGTGAAAGCTGGACTGGGTTTGGAGCTGCCTCCATGCTCACGTGCTTATTGGCAAGATTCAGGTTCTCATGGGTGTTGGAAAGAAGGCTTCAGTCTGGTGACTGAAGCCAGCCTCAGTCCCTTGCCAAGTGTAACTCTCCGAGATGGCATTTTGTCTTATCAAAGCCAGTAAGAGAGAAAGACGGATAGCAAGACAGAAATCATAGTATTATGTAACTTAAAGTGACAATCCATGATCTTTGACATTTCTTGTTGTTGTTGTTAGAAATTAAGGCACAGATCTTGCCTACTCTCAAGGGGAGGAGATTCTGCAAGGACATAGTACTAGGAGTTGAGAGTCACCGGGTGCCATTTTAGACTCTGGCACCATAGATTCTTTCCCTCCACCTGTTAGCATTTGAAAATACAGTGAATAATTTAGAATTCTCCCAAAAGATAACTTTTTAGGTTTGTACATGCACCACTTTTAGCATTAGGGGAATGTGTGACAGAAGACTTTGTGTGCAATAATATTTTAAGAAAATGGAATTGATCCTTCCAGGTTTTGAAAAGTGTATGGGATTAAGGGAAGCTAGGTTGTCATAAACAAGATTTGCACTGGATTATGACAGATATTCTCTTATGATACTATGGGACAGAAACCACTGAGGCTTCAAAATATAAGTGATTCAAATTCATCTAGTTTTAATGCAGAATTTCTCATGCTAATTTAAACTCTCTGATTTAGTATATGGTCTTTTCTTTTATAAAATAAATGGCCATGAAATGCCAGTTACTTTCTTAAGGGTACTTTGACAATTATGCCCTAGTGAAACTTAAGGATATCCTTAAAATAATTTTTATGCTCTCCTTTATGTTAAGAATTTCATGTTGAAGTAATTTGTTCTAGTAACTAAAATTCTTACTATATTCATGAAGAGCTCTTCCTATGTTGATGAAGTTATTTTGCAAATAGAAATGTCAAAATATGACAGAAGTGGAGTTGCATTTTTTATCTATAATGTAATTTTAATATACATTTTACTTGTATAAATAGAGATTCATTCTCATAATTGCTGTCAATATTCACAGAAGATTTTTTGCATGTATTTTTTTAAGCAACTAGGTTACCACTTGGAAGTGAGGATGGCATGGGATACTATTTATTGTGACAGTGATTCTCATCTTCCATGTTTTTAAAAGACAACTTCATTATGTTTAACACAGCTGGTTTTATAACATTTCAAATGTTCTTGAGGGAAAAGTAATCACAATAAAAAACTGAGAAGAATAATTCATATCTGTTGGAAGTATAATCAGTTTTTTGTTTGAACAAGAACTCAGGCAAAGTCTTCAACTTTTCCTTTTTCATCAGTGCTGTCCAATATGATAGCCACTGCCAACCACATAAGCACTAGAAATGTGGCTAGTGCAATAAAAGAGAATGAAATCCTGCCATTTGCAACTATGTGGATAGAGCTAGAGTGTATTATGCTGAGCGAAATAAGTCCGTCAAAGACAAATACCATATGATTCACTCATATATGGAATTTAAGTAACAAAACAGATGAACATAGGGAAAAAAAGAGAGAGAGAGACAAACCAGGAAACAGACTCTTAAGTGTAGAGAACAATCAGATGGTTATGGGAGGGGAGGTTGGTAGGGGGATGGGTTAAATGGATGATGGGGATTAAGGAGTGCACCTGTTGTGATGAGCACTGGGTGTCGTCTGAAAGTCTTGAATCACTATATTGTACACCTGAAAGTAATATTACACCTTATGTTAACTAACTGAAAATTAAGTAAAAACTTTGAAAAAAGTTGCTAGTCCAAATTGAGATGTGCTGTAAGTGTACAGTACTCATCAGATATCAAAACTGTTGTTTAAAAATAAAATATCGGGCACTTGGGTGGCTCAGTGGGTTAAAGCCTCTGGCTTCGGCTCGGGTCATGATCCCAGGGTCCTGGGATCCAGCCCTGCATCAGGCTCTCTGCTCAGCAGGAAGTCTGCTTCTCCCTCTATCTCTGCCTGCCTTTCTGACTACTTGTGATCTCTGTCAAATAAATAAATGAAATCTTTAAAAAATAAAATATCTCACTAGTAATTTTTTGTATTGACTGCAGATTGAAACCATAACAGGCTATGTCAAATTTTAAGAGTATATTATTAAAATTATTTTTTTAAACCTTTTTAATGTTTAGAAATTTGGCAATTACATGTGTGGCTTACATTCTATTTCCAGTGGACAGCATTGCTATAGATAAACAGTGGCATAAACAGTGTTGAGGGAAGTAATAACCTGGGCATTTGTCTCTGTGTAGAAGAAATTAGATTAAGCCTTACTTAGAATTGAGTTATTCTCTTTTGTTGGGAATAGGCTTTCATTCAAAATCTCTTCCTGATGTAACCAATCAACTAATCAATAAGAAAACAAACACCTTGAAGGGGGCAAAATCACTTTCTGAGTATCTTTCACATACCTGACATCAAAACAGAAAACAACATGGAGGCAGAACCAGAAGTATAAGGAATATAATTCTGGAATTTCTTTTAGACTTTTAATGGAATGCTTGATAGTTACAAGATGCTCAACAAATTATTATTGAATAATTGAGATATGGAAACCAGTTATGTTTCCTAGCAGCACGTTTATTAGTAGCAAAATTGGAATGTGTTAGCTAATTCCCATCACCTAATCAGCAAATTAATACCACCCTTATATTGTTGTGCCTGTCCTCAACACCTTGGTTTCATAAGCAGTGGCATCGCCTGCACCATCATCTCTAGAATTTCTCAGAATTTCACAGTTTATAAGCCAGGATATATTTCACCATGTTTCCCGTGCTTTGGCTCATTTGAGTCTCACTGGAGTTGTAAAGATGGGTTGTCTCCCTTGTTCAGAAAAAGAAATCCAGGTTCAGCAAGGTTAACTGACCTTGTTTAAGATCAGCATGTTGCTAAGTGCTGACTGTGTTCACTTTCTCACTGAACTTTGCATATCAAAAGAGGTTTAAAAATTAACCTCAGAAGGCAAGAGTTAAGAGGTGAATATTTTATCAGGTTGCCAGTGTTAATAATTACCACTTTGCTACTGAGAATGCCAGTCCTCTCTAATGAAGACGAGTTAGTTTGAAGTTGGTTGATTGATTGGTGATTGACAGAAATACTGGTTTTCAGAATGAATTCATTAGAAAAGAATAAATAATTGAATGTTTATTTTGTGCATGATACCAGACTAAATGGATATTTTAAAAGAGTATGGATTACATATGAGGTAGAAAAGAGACTAGCGCTCCATGAGCTTGCCATGGCCTTTTAGTCTAGTTGCAAAGATAATCCTGTGGAGATACTTGAGATCGTAACCGAGGACAGCAACACAGGAGATGTCCAAGGACAGGCAAAAATTTTCTCAAAAATACTACAGAGGTAGCAAAGTAGCCTTGGTACACAACGTTAAGGGAAGCTCTCATGCAGATGCTGTTCTAGTCTGAGGTAGGTTTTGAAGCACTCAAGGAAAGAAGAAAGATTATTCTGGTTGGAAAAATTATAAACAAAATATTACAGCAGGACTACACCTGAATACATTCAAGTGATTCTGTTAGAAATTGGAAAGGCATGCTTGGGCAGAAATTTGGAAATCTTTATCTGCCAAGCTAAGGGACTTTGAATCTTTGTCTTCTGAGTAAGAGCCATGGTGGCCATTAATGACTAGAGAGCACACATCTGTCCCATTAATAGACCCAACTTCTCCTAGCATCAGCCCACCTCAGGGAGCTAAGTGATCTGCTCTGTTTTCCCCCCAATAACCAGTTCATGATGGAAAGCTTTGGCTCTGCTGGGTAGATGGTATGTCTCTCTGGTAGAGCACATCAGACTCTCTGGAGGAACATGGGTAGTTGGCCCTTTCCCCTGTGTGCACATGCAAGAAAGCCTGGTAAATCTATCTAGAGGGTAGGAACTCCTTGTTAAGAATTAAGTTTTATTTTCAAAAAACTCCATCTGGTGGCAGTGCAAAAGTTGAATTACAACTGGTAGAGACTGGAGGTTTGCAAACCAATTTGAGATTTTTTTCTGACAGCCCAGGCAATTGGGGCTTGAGCTAGCCTCTTGCTCTGGAAACATGAAAGGCAAGACTGGATATAAGAGCCATTATTTATGATGTAAGATAAAGGGAGGCTCTGGAGTGAATTACATATGGGAGAACAGGAAGCAGGAGGAAAGAGAACTACAAAGTACAGGTACTGTAAGAATTATGGGCTTTGTTATACACAAGAGGAAATGGGTTTAAAAGAGGTTACCCAACACGACTGAGAACCCATAGCTTCCGAAGTGGTAAAGTAGATCATTAACCTGAGGCCTCTCACCTTGAAGTTATTTGTTTTACTATGCTGCACTTGACTTGAGTTTTAAACTTAGTGAATTTGAGGTGAGAGCAGATTGAGACTGGGAACAGAAAGTTAACAGAAATAGTCTAATTTACTTACTAATAGCCATTTATTTTGTCGGGAGTGTAGCAGGAATATGTGTACTCCTGGGATCCAGGCATCTATTTACATATTAAAAATACAAAAATTAGATATAGACATCAGGACTTTTATGCGTTTGCTGAATTCGATTCTCTGGTATAGAGCTTAAATATACATGTTAAAACAAAACAAAATAAAAACCCTTACCCAATTGATTTCTGCTATGGGCTCTGGTTAAGAATATTGTGGTTAAAAAGATCATTGCACTATGGAATGTTTATTGACATAATTAATTAAACATGATTTTATAGGCCCTCCCACATTTTAACTGTTAGGGACACAAAATCCAGATTTGAAAAATATTGTCACATTTCAGAAATACATTAGGGTTTATTCTTTATTATTATGTTATTACTTTCTTCAATTTTCATAATGTATTTGTTCATCAGTTGGCTTTGATGGTCTTTGCTTTCTTTAAATCTTACAGATGAGAATTCTCCCTCCAAAAATCAATAGTAGCCTGCTGATTTTATTTATTCTAATATGCAGACACATAAAAATGAATGTGGCCAAAAAAGGTTAAAGTATGCTTGTTTTTTCGGAAGACTAGATTCTCAGTTGAAGCAGAAAATTATATTCAGTGGACTAGATTTATGCATTGTTTTAGTCTTCTCCAACCAATTTAGAAATACACTTTCTTATAAAATTGAGATTATTACAAATCCTGTACTAAGCAGCTGAAATAATGTATCTATGCCAAGGTCATATCTTAAAAGTTTGGAAGGACATGCTGCAACTGAATGTAAGTTCCAAATATACTCCATGTAATTTTCTGACATAATTCACTAACTTAATTTTTGTTTTTTACCTAATATTGTCTTTATTTTTACTTTACCTTTGACAATGTTTCATACATATTCATTGCTCGAAGGAAATTAAGCAGACATTATTCTAAAGTCAATATTGAGCCTGCTAATGAAAATGGCTAAGTTAATTAACTAAATGGCAACCCTCACTGAACTTATTCAAAGCTATTTCCCCTTGTGATGTGTTTTCCTGAAGAAATGATGCATAAAAATTAAACTTTTATTCTTGGCTGTTCTATACCAGCCTCTAAATTGTTACTTTACATGTTACAACCTGTTGCATGATGAGTAATTATGAGATCACCTGAATTTAATGGCGGCAGACTAAATATAAAACCCTCAGGGATTATTTAAATCATCATTCCTTAAGAGAAGATTTTTAAAGGGTTCTGAGCCAATTCATTGTTGATACACAGTTGATAACACTGTGTTGTGCAGTTGAAATTTGTTGAGGGTAGAACTTAAGTCTTTTTTTTTTTAAGATTTTATTTATTTATTTGACTGAGAGAGATCACAGTAGGCAGAGAGGCAGGCAGAGAGAGAGAGAGAGGGAAGCAGACTCTGCACCTAGCAGAAAGCCCGATGAGGGGCTCAATCCCAGGACCCTGGGATCATGACCTGAGCCGAAGGCAGACACTTAACCCACTGAGCCACCCAGGTGCCCCAGAACTTAAGTCTTATCAGCAGAGGAGGGGAAATGTAAACATTTGAAGTGATGAATGTATTAGGGAACTCAGTGGGGTGAATATTTTCACAATATGTATGTATATCAAATTATCACATTATACAGTTCAATTATCTTATAAATTCATCTGTCGCTTGTATCTCAATAAAGCTGAAAACAAGTTAGAGCAAACACAAAACTAAACTAATACTAAAAACATACAAAAATAGTTTTAAGTCCTAGATAAACTTATATTTGTGTCAATTTATATTTATGCATCTGTAAGAAATAAGAGTCTTCAAATAAAAGAATAAAACCACCATTTTAACAAATTGATTATACCAAATTGATTATTTGGAGATACTGGATAAAATCATTTTCTGTACTAAACAAAGTATAAGTAATAATAGATCCAGGTTATGTGGAGCTTAAGGTATATTCTACTTTGGTAATCTTTAAGTCAAAAAAATGCAGGGCACCTGGGTGGCTCAGTGGGTTAGAGCCTCTTCCTGCGGCTCGGATCATGGTCCCAGGGTCCTGGGATCGAGTCCCACGTCGGGCTCTCTGCTCAGCGGGGAGCCTGCTTTCCCTCCTCTCTCTCTCTGCCTGCCTCTCTGCCTACTTGTGATCTCTCTCTGTCAAATAAATAAATAAAATCTTTAAAAAAAAATGCAGCAGTACAAATAAAAAAAATGTAGGGATGAACATGAGTGCTTACAGAAAGAAAAAAAAATCCTAACAGTTTCTAAAAGAAGTTGATAGATACCACATATACCATAAAATTGAGAAAAGTAGCACAATATTTTTTAGTAATTAACTGCTCTGTAGTACTACAATATATAATACCATGTCATACTTCTTTCCCTATCTCCTTGACAGCACCTTTTCATGGGAGAGAAGCAAAAGATAATTTGGTCTTTCCCCTGGCATGGTTCATTGGCATTTGACCTTTACTCTTGAGACTTTAGAAAGTTCCTTTCATGTGCATGATCATTATTGGTGATGCTGTGTAAATTACTAGAATTATTGTCAAATTTTAGAAGACCCTATTATGTTTCTTTCACATATAAACTATAAAATTTGGGATCATTTCAAGTTATCATGTACAGTGACTAAGGAAGATTTTCAATCTAGCTGTACCAAGGTCTGCTTCTAGGAAACACTCAAAAATCACTAAGAAAAACAGATTGCTTGCAAATAAATCAAAGACTATTTATCCTTGCTTTTCGACAGAAGTGAAGATGGATAATCTCTTACTTAAAGTGAACTCAAGAACAGAATGTAAGAAATTGAAAGCAAGAATGTTGATCCTCAGAAGTAGTAGGGAGGGAAGTCTGGGAGGCTTGGTTGGTTAGGCATCCAACTCTCTGTCTTTACATCTTGGTTCAGGTCTTGATCTCAGGTTTATGAGGTCACGCCCTAGCTGGGGCTTCGAGCTGGGCATGGAACCTACTTATTTAAAAAAGAGAGAGAGAGAGAGAGAGAGAGAGAGAGAGAGAGAAAAGAAAAAGAGGAAAGAAATAGTAGTGAGAGGATAGGGTTGGTGAATCAGAAAAAGGGGAAATCCCAGAAAAAGTACTTCCAGCTCTTGGAGAATCCTCCGAGGCAGAGTAAATTGAGAGATGTTGATAATGTGCAAAGGAACTATCCATCACATTCCATCCATGTTAGAGGTGATGCCAGCAACCAAGTGTCTATTCCAGGTGAGATATTTGCAAAGCAGCATGGGCTCTGGCCATGCTTTTATTGGGGTGTGGCTTCTTAATAGCTTCACATACCCCTTTTACTCAAATCCCTCTGAAGTCTGCTTTGTTGCAACTCTATTTAAACGTGTTTATCCCTATAGCATAAGGTCCATACTCCCCATGATGGTGCACAAAACCTTTCAGACCTAGCACGTCTGCCACTATTTTATTCTACATTCCCATCATGACTAGGGTTGCAAGAATTAGTGAATCAAAATACAGAAAGCCCAGATTGTTTTTAGTACAAGTTTGTCCCAAATCCTGCCCCAAAATAGGACTAAAAATTACTCATTATTTATCTAAAATTCAAATTTAAGTGGGCATCCTGTTTTTTACCTGGCAACCCAAGTCATAAGTAACTCTTCACTATTTCCCACACATTGTGAAGCTAGAGCCAGTATCACACTCACCTTTTTGATTCCCCCCGTGGGCTGCCCAGATTGTTTTTTGCTAGTTAAGCCAATTACACACAACTCCATTAAGGTCTCATCTCTGAATCTGCCTTGCCCCGCTGCCACTTGACTCCGTTCTTCCTCCACAAGACATGGGCCCTCAAGACTCCATGCATTCAGAGGGCTTTGTGTTGGTCTTCATTAAGGTACTTATCACATGGTAATCTAATTATGTGGATAAATGTCTTTCTTTTTTTCCCGAATAAGTACTCATTGAAGGAACAAAAAATTTACCTAGCACAGTGTCTGGCATATAAAAGGCCCTAAATCATTTTTGTTTTAACCATTAAGTAATTCAATGGTGATTTTTAATGATTGGAAACAGTTTCACAACTTTAAAGAAAATTCCATGGTTCACCTGTGACAAATATATGAATTAATACACTCTGGAATCCTGAGTAATTTACATAAAAGTGATGATAAATAACGTGACTTCAACTTTATAGTTCTAATTGCAGCTTCAGTTGATATGGTCATTAGAAAGCGTCACTGTATCTTTGGTTTTAAGAGTCTCATCACGTTGGAAAAATAAAAACGTTTGTCCAGCAGAGTGGCTCTAAGGGGCAGGTGTGTGTGTGTGTGTGTATGTGTCTGTATCAGAAGGGTTTCCACCTCAGTGTATAGCCTCTGGGGAATGAATCAGGACTAGAGAAGTTAGGAACATGTTCTGTATTTGCCTTTCAAAAGAATGTGTTTTCTTTTTTTTTTTCCTTTAAGTTTAACACTATCCTGATGCCCTCAAACTTCTGTTGTCTTCTGCATCTTGGGATTTGAGATACTCTAGATTTATCTCACTTGCCTCTGCAAGTGGCGGCTTCCAGGGTCTGAGAGCAACTGTGTCTCAGCTCTCTCTTGGAAACCAGAGCTTGTCGTGTTGCCACATCGTCAGGAATGTAGCTGCTGGAGCTTTACTGGAGCTCAGAGACATACCTCCTGCACCAGCAAAGCTGGAAGAATTGTTAGCCATTTGGTGTTGCTTGTTGCACTACATTCCTGGCAGAAATCCTGGCTCTGGAGGAAAGTTGTTTCCTGTAAATAAATGACTGAAACACCATGGCAGTTGATTGTGTTAAGCCTGTATCCAAAATTGCTTTGTTAGGCTCTATTATATTGCTCATTATCTTGCTGTGAGGAAAATTAAGCTTACATCTGCTTAGGGTGACAAGGTATCCTGTTGTTACGGGATTTTCCACATTTCAGGCCTATGTCAAAGGCTCCTAATAAACCCTCAGAGAACATCTTTTATGTTCCCAGGCATTCAGGTGTCAGGCCAATACACAGTCTTTGTCTCCTTTCAACTCAGGGACACACTCAGGGCTGTGTACGTTGCTCTCTTCTCTGCCAGAGATGAAATTTATTCATAGAACATTCAAGCTAGAGAAGGCACCTCGGAGTTAGTCTCATCCAGTCTTTGCATTTTTCACCTGAGTAAATGACGCGCCAGAGATACAGACCAAATGGCCCCAGATGATGCAAATAGAGGCAGAGGTGGTTTTAGAACCTGGGTCCCTTGACTTCCAGTCCTCCATTATCATCCCTTAACCCAATGCCAGATTGATTCACATTTTCTGTCTCTGGTTCCCCTTTCCCAGCCACAGACCTCTCTTCCTTCCCCTGGGTTGTTCTGCTCAGCCCTCATGCAGAGGAAACCACCACCAGGCTGCCTCATCTGAGACCCGGGAGGACCCCGGTCTGTATTTCTCTCCTCCCTGCTTTTCCTTTTCTCTTATGTGACAATAACCTATTCTGTGTGTAGCAGTGCCTTTGCTCAGTGCTCACCCCTCCTGACAGGACATAGGTGAAAAACAGAGTTATGTGTACAGCCTGGAGGCCAAAATGGTCAGACAGAGCAGTGATGTGCAGATGAAGCTACACAGCCCTGGTTTCTAGGTACCACATGGTTGGGAGATAATCCCAGGGGCATTAGCAGGCACACTCAGTGAAACATGGGAGCCAACAAGTAAAAAAATGGAATTAATACACAGGAGGTTGCTTCATCCCTGTGAGTGTAGAAAGCATATTGGGGACAGCTGGACCCATCTGAGTCAAGCTCACCATTGTTCCTTCATACTGCTTGCTTAAAATATTTATTCAGCATTTATTTAGTGGAAGCAAAAAGAACTTGATTTTCTATTCATAAAAAAAAACCTTCACCTCTTACTTTTTCTTAAAATGAGCAACTTACATACTAAAGGTCATGCGACTTTCATTATACACATGGATTTTCTTTCATTTAGTGGGTTTTTTTTTTTTTTTTTGCCATTTCTAGATACATAGCACTATTCTATACCAGTGCTGTCAAATGGAATATATAACACAAGCCATGTATATAATTTTAAATGTTCTGGTAGCTATGCTAACATGTAAAAATAAACAGGTGAAAGTAATTTTAATAATATATTTTCTTTAACTCAGTGTATCTAAAATGATATCATTTTGACATTTTAATCCATATAAAAATATTGAAATGTTTTGTACAAAGTCTTTGATATTCACTTTGTATTTTACATGTATTCTCATTCTCTGTTGCAAATAGCCACCTTCCTGAGGCTCAGTAGCCCCATGCAGCTAGTGGCAAGCATGTTGCCCAAAGCAGTTCAGGGCTCATCAAGGCTAACAGTAACTTACAAGATATAATAACAATTTTTTTTTTAATTTGTTCTTCTGGCTTTTATGTTGGTTCATCATTTTCATTTTTTAGATTCTTTGTTCCAATTTCTTTTGCTTTTTCTGAATCATATAAGTTCTGGGAAACTAAATGGAAAGATGTTAGAGTTAAATGATAATATAGATAATTCAGTCTTGCTAGACAGTTGTCGCTTGTGATATTGAGGTCCCAGTTTCAGCTGGCTAACCTTGCAAGCTTTAGCTGGTCCCAGGGGGGAATGGCCCTGCCAAATCTGGTATTTGCAAATACTAGCCACAGAAACTTCCTCAACAACAGTTCAGGAGGGTGATAAGATTTTTTTTTTTTTTAATTTCCTGTGAAGGTTGCTGTCCTCATATATTTTCTTTTTTTTTTTTTTAAGATTTTTTTTTATTTATTTTATTTGACAGACAGAGATTACAAGTAGGCAGAGAGGCAGGCAGAGAGAGAGAGAGAGAGGAGGAAACAGGCTCCCTGCTGAGCAGAGAGCCCGATGTGGAACTCGATCCCAGGACCCCGAGATCATGACCTGAGCCGAAGGCAGCGGCTTAACCCACTGAGCCACCCAGGCGCCCATGTCCTCATATATTTTCAAAGTTACCCGAGGAGTTTGCCCAGGAGGCAGGAGTTCATGGATGCTGAGTTTAAAAGTTTTTCTCTTGCATTGAACCCTGGGCACCTCCCTCAGCCACCCACCCCTTAAAGCAGCTCTGGGAGACAGGCAGGGAAAAGACTCAGAAGGAAAGGAGACTTGAGTCAGCAACGACATGGTCCTCCAGAGCAGGGTCGGCAAACCCTGTGAAGGCACAGATGTGCATTACGTTAGGCTTTGCAGGCCATAAGGTTTTGCCTGTGACTGCTCTGGGCTGCCTTGCTAGTATAAGGCCAGAGGTAATATATAAAGAATGAGTGCAGAAGGGTTCCAGTATGGCTTTATACATGGACACGGATTTGAATTTCGCATGATTTCCATGTGTCATGTGCTTTTGAACTGTTATTTAAAAATGTAAAAAAAAAAAAAAAAAAAAAAAGTCATTCTTAGCTCTCAGACCGTATAAAAACAAGTGGCAGCTGGATTTGATTCATGAGCCAGACTTTGCTGCCCCCTGGCCTAGACTTGTTCAAATGGGCTGATAGCAACAATACTGGCAGAAAAATAAGTAGTTTGGGCCTTGCGTTCTGCTCAGATTTTTTTGTTTTTTTGTTTTTCGTTTTCTCCAAAGAAATCCAATTTGTCTTCTTTTTCAAATTTCTGTCTGTGCTCCTCATCTCTTCTGGCTAGCTGGAAGAGAGCTACACACCCTTGGGTTTTATTCCCTTTCTTCATTATGTCTGCAGAGCTAGTAAAGCTTCATCTTAACATACACTAAAGACACATCCTCTCTTTTTATGTTCAAAACAAACACCCCCCTAAACATCCCTATTTCCAGGAATAACTATTTTGTATCATATTAGTTTCTTATTTATCAGAAAGATTAAAACTCCTGGGGACTTCGATTTTCTTCATAGGCATATTTCATTTTATGGATAATGCAATATGCATTTACTTCATGGTATGAAGAAGAATAATGCCTCCATTAACAAACAGAGACTATTGCACAGAGAATATATAGATGTGAGTTATGCAGATTATGCCATTTGTTACAAAAATATTTTTTAATCTTGATATTTTTAAACACAATAAAATGATTCATTCAGAGGAAGGGAAAGAAATAGAAGTCTTTTTTCAATGTGGTGATTTTCTTTCTTTTAGAGGTGAGTGTTAAAAAAACAACAAACTTTCTACCAGAAACTGTTGAGATTAAAAGCAGCAATTCATTGTCATGTCCTCAAAACTGTCACATTTGTTTATGTACTTGAGCATTCCTGGATTTTTTTCTAAAATATTTTGTTCTACTTTAAAAAGAAATCACAAGGATTGTTAAGGCTTTTAGGTACATCAGTCCTCAAGCAAGCACTGTAGTATGGCTTCTAGCACTGTCCAAGATAACCCTTTGCAGTGATGGATATGTTCTCTGCCTGTGCTGACCAAGAAATTGTGGCTTTTGAGATTGGAAAGGTAACGACTACAACTGAGGACCTGATTTTTAAAAATTGTATTTAATTTTAAGTAATTTGTTTAAAGTTATGTTTAAATTGTTATATTGTTTCTTTTTTTGTTATATTGTTTCTAATGGAATTTCTAAAATTGAGGATATGTGATCATGCAGTGTGTTTTTCACCATTTTTCTCTAGTAATTATATTCTAAAATGTCATGATTTGTATGTTAGCACAGGAGAACACTCTGGTTTTTAAAGCTTCTGTTATTAAAATAGCTAATCTGGGGGCAGCTGGGTGGCTTAGTTGGTTAAGCATCTGATTCTTGATTTTGACTCACATCCTGATCCGCAAGTGATAAGATCCAGTTCCACATTGGGCTCTGTGCTGGGTGTAGAGCTTGCTTAGTATTCTCTCACTCCTTCTCCCTCTGCCCCTCCCCAACCCCCCTCTTTCTCTTTCTCTTTCTCTCCCTATAAAATAAAATAAGCTAAAATTATAAATAAAATAGATACTTTTTCCTGACAGCTCAAGGATGATCTTAATAAATATCAAGCTATTATAATTTGTTATGACTCTTGGGTAGATTTACACAGATCCTGGCTTTTCGTTGATCAAACAAAACACACACACATACACACACAAAATAAAAAACCAGTGTTTCCTAACCATCCAGAGCACCTTTATGTGCATCAGCCAGACTGCCACTCTGGTCCCTTCAGCAAATAAGAGCAAAGACTGCTGACAAGAGAGTGTGAGAATAAAGTAGTTCTTTCCTTGTTCTGGAATGAGTATGAGATGGGAGTGAAGGAGCGAGAAAAATGTGGGGTTAATTTTTACCAACACATTTTGTGGTATATGTTGTATAAATTATGTGTTAACTTCTTTGTATGTTTTAATATCCTCAGTTTTAACAGTATGTGATCAAAATCACATTATGTAGTATAGAGTATGTGAGTAGGTAGATAATCAGGTGGATGTAAATCCCTATCAAATCCATTTTAGAAGATAAATGATAGCTATTGAAGTTTGGGAAAATCAATTTCACCAATTCACTTTACTTGTCTAATGCCTCTGGGAGCCATTACAGAGCTGGTTACCTAATGTTAGGGTAGGGTAAGTTTAAATCAAGGTGAACAGTCAAAAAAATTTTTTTTCCAATAACTATTATGTGTATTATTAAGGATTATTTTACTACAGAGTTATTTGCTTATTTGTAAACTGAGAAATTAATGAAGGAAAATACTGCTCATGAACACCAAGGTTTATTTAAAAGCCAATATGTGTTTAGTGTGATAATAAGGGCCCAGTTCTCCAAGGATGGCAAACCTATTTATTGTACATCAAATTTTACTGACTTTGAAATCTCCCTAGGAATGTTCATTTACTTCATCATGTATTATGTGTTTCAGATCTTTAGCAACAATAACAAAATCCAAGTGTGTTAATGAAGTGGTTATGCAATGAAACTAATACACACCATGTTCTGGCACATGAGATTATACTCTTACATTCAGGTAGAACTGAAAACAATATAGAAAATACAGATCTTGAAACACTGTACTTAATAACCACATGGTTTTTTGTTTGTTTGTTTGTTTGTTTAATTTGACAGACAGAGATCACAAGTAGGCAGAGAGGCAGGCAGAGAGAGAAGAGGGAGCAGGCTAAGCCACCCAGGTGCCCCAATAACCACATGTTTTAAAAGAAAATCCAGGGGCACCAGGGTGGCTCAGTGGGTTAAAGCCTCTGCCTTCAGCTCAGGTCGTGATCCCAGAGTCCTGGGATGAGCCCCACATCAGCTCTTTGCTCAGCGGGGAGCCTGCTTCCTCCTATCTCTCTCTCTCTCTGCCTGCCTCTCCCCCTACTTGAGATCTCTATCAAATAAATAAATAAAATCTTAAAAAAAAAAAGAAAAGAAAATCCACTTACGTTTCAAGGGAAATCCCAAGAGCTATGCCATTGGAGGGTAATTGTCCTGAAAATAAATTATAATTGGTCAGTTCAAAATTATACATGGATTTATAATTTTTAAATGCCTGATGGCATATAACCATAATGTATTATTCACTTTAATATTCATTATTATTTTATTAAATTTCCAGAGGGAGAGAAAATAAATGACCTCCTAGTGAGAAATACTTTACCATGAGACCAGTTGTAAAAAATAATTGAAGATTGTGGCAGAAAATATATCATTCCTAAGTTCTGGCTCCCCAGTAGTTTTAATTTATTGAGGTAGAAAAATATGCAAGATGAAATGAGGTCCCCAAATGTTTCATAACAGATGCATTTTATCCAGAAGACGATAATGGTCTGCTTGAATTATTCAATTAGTATTACTAAATTTTAGAAGGTTTTTAAGAATTATTCTGGTTGGTGGCAAGGCAGTATTTGTTTAAGATGCATTCAGAGTGCACTGTTATTTAGTTGTCATTCAAGGTATGGTGGGGTTGTTGACAGTGAAGGTTTATACTTAGCCATACAATGAGCAACTTGAATCAATTAAAAAACAGTACATTTGTGGATAATATATAGGGCAGTGGTTGGAAGAAAAATAGTTACTAAGTGACTATTCATTGAATCAATTGCACAGGCAATGTTTCTGTCAGTGCTGTAATTAATACATATCTCATCTCTTCTCCAACTCCAGAATCTATGACATCAACATAACTGACAACAATAACAACAGAAATATGTCAAGAAATGAGTCTTCTACCTGTGTTTCTTAGTCTTCTTGACTGACTAGATTTTACCCTTTCATACTCAGGTGTACTCAGATCATATTTCACCAGCCTAGCTGCCAGGCAAGACCTGTTCTTGCTGCTCTAGCGATCCTGGGCATTCATACACTGTCTAAAGCAGGAAGCAGAAGTATAAATGCAACATATATGAGAATATAAGCCCTCTGAAAAGAGTGCTGCCTTTAATCCTCAGCTTTACTGTCTGTTTTCTTTGTTCTTTTAGAAAATGATTGGTGTGTGTGATTGTTCATTTAACAAGGGCTATACCACCTAGGAGAAAGTGTATACAAAGATGAAGCATTCAATCATAGTTATATCTGTAAAATGTGTGTGGTGTGCTAGTAGTTCTGGGTGTGTGTGCTTTCAAGCTTTCAGGGAAACATAAGGGAAGAAGATACAAGTAGAAGGAGACTAGTAAAATAAGGAAAAAAGCAGTACCTCTCCAAAAAAAAAAAAAAGAAAAAGAAAAAAAAAGAAAAAAGCAGTACCTGACAGGGCCTGATGAAGTAGCACAGATAATACATGCTACAGAGTTTATTAGAAAGAATAATTATTTCCATCCAGGGGGATTAGGCAATCTTCTCTGAGAAGATGGCACTTTCATTACCCAAAACATGAAGAATAAAAAAGGTTTTATATCTGTCAATTAGGAAAAGAGATATTTTACTGAGGAAAAAGAAGACATTTTAATGGTAGAGTAGACAATGACAGAGGAAAAGAAGGCAGTCAGGGGGCATGCCCAGAATAGTGAGATTACCATTTTACCAAAATGGAGTTTTGTTATTAGAAAGATGTGAATAGTAAGGTCAGATGAGGTCAGATTGTTGAGGGGCATTTTTTTTTTTTCCAAAACCAGGCCTAAGAATTGGGAGACAATTGGGAATCAGTCATACGATGTAAGCATGAGAATAAAATGAGGGGCAATTTTGGAAGTTGAATTTAGTAGTTGCAAGGACAATAAGACTTCATCATCCCACATACTTTCAAAGTTGGGAAGAAATTGTGTAAGATCCAATAAGTAACTGAGGAAATTTATTCCAAGAACTGCTGTGAAAGAAAGTAGACTTTTTTTTTTGTGTTCTTTTCAGTATGTTTTCTCAAAGTCCTGTGGCTAAAAGGAATGGAAGGCAAATTAGTACAGTGGATAAGTGCACATATTTCTGAGCTTGACTTCTTGGGTTCAGAGGCTAGCTGGGTTATCACTTACTGTCTGTGTAAACTTGGGCAAATCACTTAGCTTCCCTTTGTCAATTTTCACCCGTAAAATAAAGATAATAATAGTACTTACATCATAGTGTTGTTACAATTAGATGTTGCTACGTGTTAAAAAACAAAACAAAACAAAAAAACAGACTACTCCTTGGAGCATTGCAAGGACTACAACAAACCATCTATTTCTACAAGACAAGTATGTATGTATACCTAGATTTAAGACAGCCATTTTCTGATTTAAAGTAGTTCGTGTTCATTGCAGACAAATTTATAATGCAAGTGAGAGGGCCACCTTAGTGGCTCAGTTGGTTAAATGTCTGCCTTTGGCTCAGGTCATGATCTCAGAGTTCTGGGATCAAGACCCACCTTGGGCTCCCTGCTCAGTGGAGAGCCTGTTTCTCCTCTCCCCTTCGCCATGCTTGTGTTCTCTCTCCCTCTCTCTCTTTCTGTCAAATAAATAAATAAAATCTTTAAAATAAAAAAATACAACTGAGAAAATATGACCTATTACCCAGAAATTAAAACTTCTAATTAAAACCATGTATGTTTTCCCTATTATTAAATATACATGTATGTCACTTATTATACATCCACAGAGTATTTAACTGGATGGAAGTTCCCTGACTTTTAACTCATACCTTATTGGTGAGTGTGGAAGCAATTTCAGATATTTCCCATCTGTAAGTGAGGCTGTGGCAAATATTCTTGTGATTTAACGTGTGTACGCATCATTGTTGCCTTATGATAAAACATGAAAAGTTGAATTTCTGGTCTAAGTGTGAGAATATGCTTATATTTGAATATATATTGCAAAACTCTACCTAATCCACTCCTAGCCCTAACCTTCCCAGAGGAATAGTCCACCTTACTCTCTAGCATTTTTTGAGAGGGCCTGAATGCCTGCACTATTGCTATTACATGACATCGCTATACTGTAATACAAGAAGTTTAAGAAAAAAAAAATCTTTGCCAAATCAATAGGTACAACCTTACCACCTCACTGTTTGACTTTGATTTCTGTGGTTTCTAGTGAAGTTAAACAGTCCTAATAGACTTGGAGGTCAGTTATAGTTCTTTCATAAATTGTCCGTTTGCAGTCCTTGTTCATTTTTTTTTTTTTCTGTTGAGTATTTGTCTTTTTCCTATTGATCTGAGAGTGGTTTTGTCTTGAGTGTCTGTCAAGGCATTTAAGGCAAATTGCCTTCAGTTTTTATTTTTCTTTTGTTTGTTTGATTTTTTAATGTAAGGAAGCTTTAGATTGTTATGAATATAAAGCAGTCACTTTATGGTTTTAAAATGAAAATTACAACTTTTACATCAAAGTTGTAAGAATATTTACCCATTTTTTCATTATTTGTATGGCTTTATTTTTTACATCAAAATTTCATTCACCTGGTATTTAGTTTGAAATTGTATGAGATAGAAATTTTTAAATTGAGCTAAAATTCAATCAAGTATCATCTATACTTTTAAGTATGAAAGGTTCAGAATTTAGCATTTGTCATTAAATTCTTTGGAAATAATGCTAATTTATCATGAAAATTGCTAGGTATTTAAATTTACAATTCTCTCTTACCATTTTTATTTATTATAACAACTTATTTTGTCTATGTCTCTATTTTATTTTTCATTTAAATTTGAGTTAGTTACTGTATAGTGTAGTCTTGCTTTCAGGAATAGAATTTAGTGATTTATCACTTAGATGCAACCTCCAGTGCTCATCCCAGCAAAAGCCCTCCTTAATGCCAATCACCCATTTAGTGTATCCCCCCTCCCACCTCCCCTCCAGCAGCCCTTAGTTTGTCCTCCATAGTTAAGAGTGTTCTATGGTTTGCTTTCCTCTCTTTTTTATTTTGTTTTGTTTTATTTTATTTTATTTTATTTTATTTTATTTTCCCTTTCTTCCCCTATGTTCATCTGTTTTGTTTCTTAAATTCCACATATGAGTGAAATCATATATTTATCTTTTACTGACTGACTTACTTCACTTAGCATACCCTCTACCTCCATTTACATCATTGCAAGTAACGCGATTTCGTTCATTTTGATGACTGAGTAATATTCCATTATATATATCACCTCTTCTTTATCCATTCATCAGCCATGCATGCTTTGGCTATTGTTGATAATGCTGCTATCAACACTGGGGTGCATGTGTACCTTTGAATCAACATTTTTGTATCATTTGGAAAAATACCCAGTAGTGCAATTGCTGGGTCATAGCATAGCTCTATTTTTCACTTTTTGAGGAACCTCCATACTGTTTTCCAGAGTGGCTGCACCAGTTTGTATTCCAACCTACAGTATAGGAGGGTTCCCCTTTCTCAACACCCTTGCCAACAACTGTTGTTTCCTGAGTTGTTAATTTTAGCCATTCTGACTGGTATGAGGTAGTATCTCATTGTGATTTTGATTTGTATTTCCCTGATGACTAATGATGTTGAGCATCTTGTCATGTGTCTGTTGGCCATTTGGTTGTCTTCTTTGGAGAAATGCCTATTCACATCTTCTGCCCATTTCTTAACTGAATTATTTTTTTCTTGGGTTCTGAGTTTGTTAAGTTCTTTATAGATTTTGAATACTAACCCTTTTTCTGATATGTAGTTTACAAATATTCTCTCTCATCCCATCAGTTGTCTTTTAGTTTTATTGATTATTTCCTTCTCTGTGCAAAAGTTTTTATCATGATGGTGTTTCAGTAGTTCATTTTTGCTTTTGTTTCCCTTGCCTCCATAATGTGTCTAGTAAGAAATTGCTGCAGCTGAGTTTGAAGAGGTTGCTGACTATTTTCTCCTCTAGGATTTTGATCGTTTCCTGTATAACATTTATGTCTTTCATCCATTTTGAATTTATTTTTGTATATGGTATAAGAAAGTGGTCCAGTTTAATTCTTCTGCATGTCACTGTCCAGGTTTCCCAAGGCCATTTATTGAAGAGACTGTCTTTTTTTACACTGGATATACTTTTTGACTTTGTCAGAGATTGGCTGACCATACAGTTGCAGGTCCATTTCTGGGTTCTTTATTCTGTTCCATTGATCTATGTGTCTAATTTTGTGCCTACCTATGTCTCTATTTTAAAACGGATGACAAATCTACCAAATGTAGAAGATACTACAATTGCATGAAGATCATTTAATCATAGGTTTGGGTTACTCATCCAAAAATTTATTCAGAAAGCATCCTAATTTACCTTGTAATCCCTATATAATAGTCTTGAATTAACAAATGTCAAATAATACTTTTTTGTGTTTTTGGTATGTTTATATACATGCATTTCACTTATATTGGTTATATTAAAGTTTACTTTTAAATGCATATATCTCATTAATAGTAATAAGCAATACAGATATAGATTATTCTGATAAATATTAAAAGCTTTTGAAAAGTATGAATTTCAATACTCCATTTTTCAAATAATACATTAGATTTTGAAAGATTACAGAAAGTGTGTTTTGGCAGGTAGGAGAAAAGGAAAGTTAAAATTTGGAGTTAGGAAAACACAGATGTTTAATGCTATATTTTTGTGACTCACTAGTAACTTTAGGAATATTATTTATAGTTGTGAGCCTTAATTTCCTCATTTGTCAGTTGTAGGAAAAATAAATATATTTCATAGAATTATGGATGAGATTAAAGGAGCTAATATAAATAAAAGCTGTCATATCATACCTAAAGCATATTGAAAATCTAAGTCAAAATGGTAATTTTATTGTAGCAGATATTTTAGAGGGATAGCCAGCCACCCAAGCAGTATTACCCATTTCTTTATTTTTTTTTAAAGATTTTATTTATTTATTTGACAGAGAGAAATTACAAGTACACTGAGAGGCAGGCAGAGAGAGAGAGAGAAGGAAGCAGGCTCCCTGCTGAGCAGAGAGCCTGACGCGGGACTCGATCCCAGGACCCTGAGATCATGACCTGAGCCAAAGGCAGCGGCTTAACCCACTGAGCCACCCAGGCGCCCCCCATTTCTTTATTTTTATTTAACATTTAAAACATAAAAAAATGTTTGTAGTAGTCTGTGTAGTAAACTTATAAAATGCAAAAATATATCAACAATTACATAAAAATGATCTTTAATTGGTAACACCTCCAAAAAATTATGGTTAATAGTTTTATGTATTTCCAATTATTTAAAGATACAGATAAAAAGACAGATGATAGATACTGATATGCCAAATATATACAGAAAATCAAAGACCTAATTTATGTGTCTTATGTAGCTTTTACCAATTAACATATCCTGAATATTTTCAAAATAGAATGTTTTTCATAGTGTGTACTTTAAAGGATGCAAAATCCAATTACTTGGATGTAATTTTTCCCATTTGAGGGATTTTCTTTCAGTTTTTCACTAGTATAAATGACAGAATTGGATATTCTCATCACATGTCTCTGTGTATATCTCTGATAGTCCCCTAGGAAAATTCACAGAAGTAAGATTTTGCAGTCGAATGGAATGAGTAATTTTTTTTTCTCCTTTCAAGTTTTTATTTAAATTCTGGTTAGCTAACATACAGTGTAATATTAATTTCAGGTGTAGAATTTCATGATATATCACTTACATACAATGCCAGACACCCACTACCCATTTAGCCCATCCCCCCCACCCACCTCCTGTCCAGTAACCCTCAGTTTGTTCTCTAGAGTTAAGTGCATCTTTTCTGGTTTGCCCCTCTTCCTTTTTCCCTATGTTCATCTGTTTTGTTTCTTAGATTCCACATATGAATGAAATCATATTTGTCTTTCTCTGACTCATTTCACTTAGCATAATACACTCTAGCTTCACCCACATCATTGCAAATGATAAAATTTCATTCTATTTTTCTGGCTGAGTAATGTTCCATTGTATGTATATATCACATCTTTATCCATCACTTGATGAACATTTGGACTCTTTCCATAATTTGGCTATTGTTGGTAATTGTGCTATAAACCTCGGCGAGCATGTATCCCTTCAAATCAGTATTTTCATATCCTTTGGGTAAATACCTAGTAGTGTGGAGAAAGGGGAACCCTCTTACACTGTTGGTGGGAATTCAAACTTGTATAGTCACTCAGGATAATAGTATGGAGTTTCCTCAAAAAGTTAAAAATAGAACTACCCTAGGATCCAACAGTTGCACTAGCACTTGAAATTGATGGATTTTTTTTTTTTAAGTTAGCATACCATGCTACTAACACCCAGATCAGTAATTAGAACATTACCCTAGGAGCTTCCATCATGCTCCTGCGCAGTCATTTACCCTCTCCCAACCAGCCCCTCACCAAGGACCAGCTTGCTTCTGACTTCAAACACTTGTAGGGTATATGTATTTCTAGATCATCTACTCCCTACTTAACTGAAGTGGCACCATTGTCAAAATTAAGTAAGTACATATAGTCTGTTCTCACAGCAGGACCACACAGAATTAAATATATTAAATAATGATATCTGGTCATAAACATTCTTAAACTTGGTTGTTCTTCAAGATTGCATTAGATATTCTTGGCCTTTGGTATTTGCATATATATATCTTAAAATTGGTGTGTCACTGTCTATTTAAAACTAGCTGTTGTAATTTTAATAGAACTTGCACTGAATTTTTAGATTATTTGAAGAGAGTTGATATCTTTACAATATAGAATCTTCCAGTTGGTTTCTCCCAATAGAGGAACAAGGTATACTCCTTTATTTTTTTTACTCTTTCCTTACTCTCTCAGATATATTGGTAGTTTTTAGGGTAGACATCTTGCTCTTTTGTATGAATTATCAAATTACTCCCTACAAATGTAAGAATTTATCTTCCAGCAAACATTATAAGAGTGCTTATTTTCTAGAACTTTGATTAAGTACCTTTGACAAAAACCAATACAATAGGCAAATGATAGATTATTATTGCTGTTTTAATTTGCATTTCACCGATTACTTAGTTGTTGGACTTTTGTTTATTGGCTCTTTGCATTTTTTGTCAAATTCCTGTTTATATTCTTTATCAAGTTTTCCAATAGATTCTATATCTCATTTCATTTATTGAAAAATCTTTTTAATATGAAATATTATAACCTATATGATAGATGCTGCAAGTAGTCCCAGCTGTCATTTGTTTTTAGTTCTGCTGATTGGCCTTAATTTTGAATGAGCAGTACAAATATTATACTTAGTAGTTTATTCACATTATTTTCTGTTTCTAAAAGGCTTCCTCACACCAACATTTTATTCTAGTTGTTATTAATTTTTTTATACTTAACACTTTAATTTTTCTAGAATATTTTTGGTATAAGATATGAAGTAAGAGTTTGATATCTGTTTATTTCTAAAACAGACACCTCTGTTTATCTTATTATTAAAATTTCTACACATTTGAAATTAAAATTCAGAAATTGAAAAAAGGGAAGCTAATCTTGTGTGAAATTAGGGCAAGAATTGGTTAGATACTAAGTTGACACATGAGGGAACTGAACGTGTTTAATTTTTTTGCTTTTACCACAGGGAATATGTCATATGAAGAGCATGGTTCCATAATACCTAAAAATTTTTTTGGGAAAAGGATGCATTTTACTATTAAACGGTGTCCATATTTTGATAAGAATATGAAGTAGTAAGTGTAATAGTAAATAATTTTAAGACACATAAAAACTGACACAAGACCTACTCGTATTATATATCATAAAGTAATTATGTTATCTTTCTCCATGAACTATGTAGAAGCCATCAATTTCTGAAGATACTTTTTTTTTTAAGATTTTATTTATTTATTTGACAGACAGAGATCACAAGTAGGCAGAGAGGCAGGCAGGAAGAGGAGGAAGCAGGCTCCCCACAGAGCAGAGAGCCTGACGTGGGGCTCGATCCCAGGACTCTGGGATCATGACCTGAGCCGAAGGCAGAGGCTTTAACCCACTGAGCCACCCAGGCGCCCCTCTGAAGATCCTTTTGAAGGTGTGGGGAATCAAAAAACTAGAGGTCAGAAGGTTTCAAATGATACCCTACCATTAGCTAAGTGATACTGTCTTAGAAAAATAATCACGATTTTGGACTGTTGGCTTTAGATGTGTTACATCCTACTAATAAAGATTTGTTATTAAAATATATATTCTCAACCATTACTTTTGGTAGGAAGAAAAGTTGGTAGTTTTCCTTTCTACATTAATTTATTTCTCTGTAAAGGTAATACATTTTATTTTGCAAAAACTTAAAACTGTAGTGAAAATCTTCTGCCCCATCCATCATCTGCCATAACATCACCATTGATTTTACTTGCATAAATACATCTACAAGATAAATTCCTAAGAGCAAAATTCTGGGTATAAGGTTACATGCATTTTGTAGATACTGACAAGTTACCTTCCACAATGGGTACACCCGTTTGTCTATCCCACTGGCCATATATAATCATTTATTCTCCATAACCCTGGCAGCCTAGTGTGTTCAGACTTGGATTTTTGTTGGATCAAATTTTCAGAACTCTCATTACAACAAAGTTTAGCTTCTTTATGTTTGTTTAAAATCAATTTATGTTTTCATTTTTGTGGATTGTCCTTTTTTAAAATTTATTTTTTATTTATTTTCAGCATAATAGTATTCATTATTTTTGCACCACACCCAGTGCTCCATGCAATCTGTGCCCTCTATAATACCCACCACCTGGTACCCCGACCTCCCACCCCCCACCCCTTCAAAACCCTCAGATTGTTTTTTCAGAGTCCATAGTCTCTCATGGTTCACCTCCCCTTCCAATTTCCCCCAACTCCCTTCTCCTCTCTAATTCCCCATGTCCTCCATGCTATTTGTTATGCTCCACAAATAAGTGAAACCATATGATAATTAACTCTCTCTGCTTGACTTATTTCACTCAGCATAATCTCTTCCAGTCCCGTCCATGTTGCTACAAAAGTTGGGTATTCGTCCTTTCTGATGGACGCATAATACTCCATAGTGTATATGGACCACATCTTCCTTATCCATTTGTCCATTGAAGAGCATCTTGGTACTTTCCACAGTTTAGTGACCGTGGCCATTGCTGCTATAAACATTGGTGTATAGATGGCCCTTCTTTTCACTACATCTGTATCTTTGGGGTAAATACCCAGGAATGCAATTGCACAGGGTCATAGGGAAGCTCTATTATTTTTTTTAAAGATTTTTTATTTATTTATTTGACAGACAGAGATCACAAGTAGGCAGAGAGGCAGGCGGGTGGTGGGGGGAGCAGGCTCCCTGCTGAGCAGAGAGCCCGATGTGGGGCTCGATCCCAGAACCCTGGGATCATGACCCAAGCCGAAGGCAGAGGCTTTAACCCACGGAGCCACCCAGGCACCCCAGGAAACAGACTTTTAACTGTAGAAAACAAATTGATGGTTACCAGAGGGGAGGTAAACAGGGAATGGGTGAAACAGGTGATGGGGTTTGAGGCAAGCATTTGTGATGAGCACTGCGTGTGATAGGGAAGTGTAGAATCACTATATTGAACACCTGAAATTAATATAACATGGTGTGTTAACTGTACTGGAATTAAAATTTTAAAATGTTATCTATTATAACATGATCTTTTATAGTGGATGTATGTTGTAGCATTGTGTTTGTGCTATAATGTAATGTTATATTATTAGAATAGTATTAATCATATCATAAAGACTTGCCATTACAGGTTCACATTCTTTTTTTTTTTTAAGATTTTTATCTATTTATTTAATAGACAGAGAGAGATCACAAGTAGGCAGAAGGCAGGCAGAGAGGGGGAAGCAGGCTTCTCGCTAAGCAGAGAGCCCAATGTGGGGCTCGATCCCAGGACCCTGAGATCATGACCTGAGCTGTAGACAGAGGCTTAAACCACTGAGCCACCCAGGCCCCCCGCAGGTTCACATTCTTTACTACCATGTACCTGTTTTGGTCCTTGACAATAGGAAAAAAATGTCTTCAATCTTGCTTATCCTATCTCCCTACTTACACTTGAGCTTAAGCAATAATCATGCAGTGACTTTATTGTCATTTACTATCATGCAGGTTATTGCTCTCAGTTATTTACAATGAATTACCTTATTTAATCCTTATAGTGACCCTGTGAAGCAGATACTGTCATTATCTGCATTCTGTAGAGAAGGCACTGGGAATTAAAGAAAACTTTGCTGAAGTACTGGGAAAAAACTAGAATTAAGATTAAAACTAAGCAGCCTAACTCTAGACTTCACAATGTTGAACACAGTATCTTACGCCTTCCCAAGGTATTTTATGTTTCTCAACCCCAATGTCATCATCCATTTATAAAATGGGGAAAAGAATAGTATCTGTATCATAGGATTGTTGGTTGGGTTAAAGAAGGCTGTAAATGTGAAACTTACTAACGGTATTTGTCATATTGTAAGCCCTTAATAGAAATAGCCTATGATCATACTGGTATATTCTACTCTAATCCAAATGTCTTTTTTTTTTCCTTTTTATTCCAGTGATCTTGTTTTCTTTTACTCGTTTATACTTAGACCCACAAACTATAGCCTACCTCCCCATTTTATTTTGTGCATAAAAAAATTCCCTTGCATCGTTTTCCTTAAAATACAAGAAAGTTAGAAGGAAGTATAAAGACAGAATATCTGGCATCTAATATGCAATACCATTATGTTTAGTAAATGAGTGATTCAGTGGAGAATGTATTTGTTTACTTTATTGGTTGGAGTTGGGTATGCATTTGTGTGAGTGTGTGTTTTGAATTCAAAAAAAAAAAAAAGTCTTATTGTCTTTAAAGCGTAGTATTTGGGGGAAGACTATTAATAAATCATTTGTAGTATATTAATTAAATCCTAACATTTAACCCATGAGAGTAATCCATATCGTCCTGTAAAACACCAAATTCAGTGAATTTCTATAACATTTTAAAGCAAATAATTTTAGAATATATTTATATTTTGCTTTTTTATTTAAACCATGGGAATCTTCACCTCTTTTTTTTCCCTTCAGGTTTCTAGAGATTTGCCTGAGAAACAAAGAGAAATTGAGGCACACATAAAAGACCTTGGACAGATAGATGAGCAGTTAAATCACCTGCTTCTGTGGCTGTCTCCTATTCGGAATCAGTTGGAAATTTACAATCAACCAAATCAAACAGGACCATTTGACATTAAGGTATGGACTCTTTGCTTTAAATATTATTTTCTAAAAAATGGCAGTCACTCAACTAAGTTTCTCATGCATTAACATAATCACCATTGTTGTTATAATGTTAATAATAATAATAGTAAATTGACTAGCATTTATTGTTTTCTCTTACAGCACTTACTAGCAATAATGTATTCATTAAACTCTTTTTTAAAAATATTTATTTATTTATTTATTTATTTATTTGACAAAGAGAGAGAGAGAGAGATCACAAGTAGGCAGAGAGGCAGGCAGAGAGAGAGAGAGGAAGGGAAGCAGGCTCCCTGCTGAGCAGAGAGCCCGAAGTGGGACTCGATCCCAGGATCCTGAGATCATGACGTGAGCCGGAGGCAGTGGCTTAACCCACTGAGCCACCCAGGTGCCCCCTATTCATTAAACACTTATAACTGGAATGCCTTCAACATCTTTGCTACTATGACCCGTTTGCCATCCCTACTTTAATTGCACTCAATATATGTTTGTAGACTCCTTATCTAAAAATAAAGTTGTTTAGGACATTAGGTGCCTACCAAATACAGTATAGGCTCTTTAGTAAATATTAGAAAACCCTCTCAGGCTGTCTGCAGTTTACCTTTGTATCCTTTTTTTCTGCCAGCAACCTCCCTTTATATTCTAGCCACAACAAATTATGTTATGTTTAAATGTATGTGGTTTCATGTCATGTTTGTGTCTTTGATCTCTCTTCCTTAAATTACTTCTTCCTCCTTTGTTGGCATGATGAACTTTTCTATATCCTTCAAAACTCAATTCAATGTCTTTACTTCTTTAAAAGTTTTTTTGATACCCCAAGTAGAATAGAAAGCCCTCTTAGATTTCTTATAAACCTCTGTGTCCATTTTCTGTTAACCTTTGTACACTGACTTACACATAAATTTTGCAGACCTGAATACATCATGACACTCTTCTTCGGATACAGAGGGCTTCTTCTTACTTACCTGCCTCATTCCCCTCCTTTCTGAACACCCCATCTTAGGGCCCAGTGTCTGATGGATACCTGTATTTTTTAATCAAAGTATAAAGGTGGTAATGAGACACCCAGAGTGGTAATGAGGTGCCACAGGTAAACCTACTGCTCTAGACCAACATGCCAGTTGGACCCCACCATCTCCTCCTTTTAGTGTCCCTGTGGACATTGACTGTCCCTATCTTCTCTCTCTTCCCAGGAGCATATTCCAAAGACTTATCCCAACTTGATTCCCTGCTTTGCATCTCCTATGAGCCAACAACATTAAACAGCTAATCACATAAAGCAATAAAATTGAAATCTCAACCTCTTGATTAATGTAAGCATGGGCAATTTCAGACTAAATAAGTAACATCTTAAGTAAAGTTTTACTTTTAGTTTACTGACCCTGATTTTTCATTTTGCTTGCTTTCCAAGGTTAACACAGCCTCGTGCTTTTTATCTCCATGTAGGTGCTGTTTTGCTGGGAGATAAGGCAAGGATAAAATAAAGTGTGAGGTTATTCTAGAGAATGTGTAGTCACAGGAACAAGACTGGTTGAGTGCAAAGCCATGTCATCATTCAGGGAAGCCACCAGTCCTGGAAAGCCTTCACTGTTTTTACCTTGCTAGCACAGTGCCCTCAGTGGTACTTGGGGTACAGTCTCCAGTGCAACTGCATCTCCTTGATGCTCATTTTTCAGTGGTCAGTCATCTCAACAAAGACATAGTTATTCACTCCAACAAACAGTAACCTCAGCCATATTCTCTTGGTTCTAGCATAATCTTAAGTATTTCTTGATTTAGTATTATAAAGAGGAAGGCAATAATCTCTTTGTTCCAAGTCAGAAGGAGCTTTCTGTAACTCACAGGCAAAAGCACATTCCTTTACTTTTAAATATAATCTTTAGTTAAAATGAGCTGCTTCATTCAAGTAATAAAAAATATATTCAATATTAGCTATCTCTGTACATGGAATATATTTAATAGGAAGGATAACAAAATCCTTTGATGCGAAGGGATGTTATTGACTGAACCCAAGTGACTTTAGTCCCAGTCTCAACCTCCCCACCCACACATAATTGTTCCCAAATATGGAAAACTTGTGTTGGCCATTTGTTTGCCCATAGCCCATACATCCATGCCAAATAAGTCCCTGCAGTTTAGAGTGAAAGCGCCTCTCAGCTGTGTTAATCACTTTCCTTTATCAAAGCTACAAGTCCACACTCTCACTGCTGTGTGTACTTTTGGAGAGTCATGATATTTGCCTCCTGCAGCTTGGTCTAAATCACTAAGGGGAGAAGCAGCTGTTTTTTCCCTGGCAGTAAAATTCCTTGGCTTCAGTCCTCTGCGCATATTCTGAGTTTCTCATATCTGGAGTGTAGATTTCAAAAATATTCCCTTAGCCTTTTCCTTCTTCCCTGTGGCTATATCCAAGGCAATAAAGATCATAAAATCATATATATGGTGACTTGAGACTTTCTCCCTATAATTCTCAGACCCCTAGCTTGTAATCAGGAAATAGCAACCTGTGTGATTAATACTAACTTAACAATTTCTTTATCCCTCTTTGTCTAGCTTCTATCTAAATTCACTGCCTAATAAATGATTTATTAAGATTGCTCAGAGTTCTTTTACTATAAGATATGTGATTTTAGTCTGTACAGCCTGGTATAGCTCTCTATTTAAAGAGATTAAACTTCTTTTTTCAGTCAAAGAGAGATGGAAAAATGGACTTTAAACTACTGAAAACCAAAAATAGTTTTTAAATACTTTTGTGGACATGACCATTTTTTAACACCGAGAAAGAAACTCCTTTCTAAAATCTTAGGAATGAGTGAGTGCAAAGAAAGTAGATGCACAAGGAGCCTCCAATTCCTAAATGTAAAAAAATTGTCTTTGCCTGTCCATGGGCGCCATGGCTACCTCTGAAGCAAAAGAGCCTAAGGCCTTGACATCCAGGTCATTTGTTTTCTCTAGTCAAACTCAGAGCACCTGTTAGAAAAATATGTAATACCCTCTGTGAGCCTCAGTTTTGCCTGCTTGGCACTTCATGCTTATTGATGAAATGCAGCTAGCTGTGTAATGAAACCCAAATAAAAAAAGCCTTAAGGGCTCTGTTCTAATACATTGTTTATGCTGGAGTGAAAATTGACTGCACATTGCTTGGCTTATGCAATTTACTCCCAAAATATTCCTATTCAGGAAATCCTGCAAATAGCAATACTCATCTTGAAAAATCACCTCACCGAACCCTTAGCAAACTGAGAAACATAATCAATGAGATTGTGATGTAGAAGGTGAAAATTAGGCATCATCACAGACCTTTCCCTTCAGTCAGCCCGCTAGAAGGCATGCCTTTGAATTTAGATTTTCAAAGATACTCTCAATTTAGACATAAAATATGTTGATTTCAGATTTTAGAAATGATAATTGAATGCAAAGAACAAGGGACCAGTTAGAATATGTTTTTAATCTTTAATGAATGCTGTCAATAATGAGCTGTAGGTATACTATTTATCTGACATAAAACCGCCTAACTACTGCTTTCAAAACTTTGTGTGAAAATATGAGGGGAGGCGGGACACGTAATGTTATGTTAAGTCTTACTGACTGAAATACCTTCATATTGAAGACGGGAAAGTTTTCTTTTTCCCTTCAAGAATGACTTTGCTTCTGTGATCTATAAATAACATGACATACTGTTCTGTTGGCTCTTCCCTTCCATGTAAGAAAATTAATTGCCCATAATCACGAGTCCACAAAGAAAACTTTGTGGACACAATTAGAGTAACTGAATGATAAAGTATTCGAGCATCCAGACCCTTCTGCATGTGTGTTCATGTTGCTGTGAGTGTTGTCAAAAAAAAAAAAAAAAAAAGCACTGGATAACTTAATAGGCAAGGAAGACTTTATTCAAGGGTATTGAAATAGGAGAGAGAGACTAAAGTCAACTCCACTGAATCAAAAGGCAGCAAATATTTTAATCACTGGGATGAGCTAGTGTTAAAGTACTGGGGGACACTAGTGGGGACATTGGTGACTGTGATTTGGCCTTGTGTGTTTGCTAATTGTCCCTTACTGAAGGGAGGTTACTATCCCCCTCCACCCCACACTGAGATGAAAAGCCAGTTAGCCTTCCTACTTCCACTACTTCTACTTCAATGCGGTGGCTCCCAGCTATTTGAGAAAAACATTCAGAGGTGGTAAAAGACTTATTTCTCAAAGAGGCAGATGAGGAATTTAAAATTGAAAATTTTCTCAAGTGAAGGCACGAAGAAAAAAGAGTTCAGGCCTATGATCAGGAAGAAACCCATCTAATCCTTCAGCCAACATTAAAGAGAATGCCAAGGCCATCTTCGTCACTGCCTTCTTTTGTCCAAGGGAAGCCAGTTTTCCCACTGAACAGCTTTGGAAAGGTACTCCAAGCCAGTTATTTCAGAAGCTTTCTGTTGTTCAAGGACTACTTGAACTGAAACTTGATAGCAGAGAATTTTGCAGCACAGTGTTAGCAATTAGGTATTTAATAAGGGGTATTTTCTATGGTAGTAAAAAGAAAAACAAAGATTAATGGTTGGAACCAACTATAAACCCAGTTTCCAAGTCCAGAGGGCAGCCAATGAAGAAGATTCCTGGAGGCTGGGCTGGAAACATCTTTAAATGGTGATGTGACAATGGCAGTGGCCATTTTATGACTGAATATTTGGGGTGACAGCACAGACATCAGAGAGTTTTTATAAGATTGTCCACGGTCATAGCTATTTCCTGTAGCAGAGCATAAAAGCTGTGGGACTCCCAGTGAACTTTCTGAGAAGCCCTTATAGGCAGTGCTCCAGGCATGCAGGTTGTCCATAGGTAATTCACTGTGCTGACGAGTCCTTTGAAGCCAGTATCAAGTGGTCCAGCTTCGGCTCTCTGAGTTTCTTTAGAGCCTGAGAGGAAAGTTCAACTATAGAACAATCTAGGATCTCTATAATGCTCTAAGTAGTTAGCTTTTAGTTCTCAGTGATGCCAGGTCGGGAGAAGAGGAGAAGAAAAATGGAAACACGAGTTTGGAAAGTTGTAGTCAGATATTGAAGGAAACTAAAGGAATTGAAAATTTGGTAAGGATGAACAAAATGTGTGAGACAGTCCAATTTGCAGGTCGGTAACAATATCACATAGTTTACAGGGAAATAGGAAAGAGCTCAAAGGCAAAGAACGAGACTAGAATCAAGGACTACTTGAACTGAAACTTGATAGCAGTGCTCCAGTGTTCCACTGAAACATAATTTGGGTTTTTCTACAGTCACCTCCCATGTGATCGAAGGTACTCCCAGTAAGATTATTATTGTTTACCAAATAAAGCTGGACTGTATTTATGGAAGTTCAGCAAGGATAGTAGCCAGCTATACAGGCTTTTCAAAGTCTGTGTTGCTGTAAATTTTTATGAAGAATCTCAGATTTGACTTTTAAAAGGTTCATGAGATTAGAAATCCATGCCAAGAACTTGCCATGAGATGTTACCTGCAATACCTATAGATTGGGGTGAATTTTTCTACTCTGACAGACCTCAAAATATCCTAAGGCTTCCTAGAACTGCCAGGAAGTGACCTTCCTTATTTACCTGTAAGACTGGACATCCCATAAGACAGGCTCATTTTCTGAAGAGAGGGCTTTGTAAACATTATCTCCAAAGAGTATACTCTGGCTCTTTAAAACTATCTGGTCATATCCAATTTTGTATATATCATTCTCAAATATGACATTCCAGTCAAATCTTTGGTTATATAATCAATTTTCTCAATTATGTCCTGTTACAAGAAAGACAGATTCTTATTGAATCTGTGCAAATAATCATATTGCCAGGAAAATAAAATTACTCTATAGGAGTTTATGAATTCTGGAGGCATGGAGAAAAAGATGAATATTTCATTTCTGTTTATAAAAGTATAATCTACTAAATTGATCCGAGATAGAGATGGCTTAAGAAAAAAGAAAAAAGGAGTTCCTTGTGTCAAGAAAACAGAACATTAAAGCATCAGCAGTATTCCAAACAAAAGCCTTAATCAAGTGATTCGTCATCAGTTCAATCACTTCTCTGTAATTGATTGTCGTTTTGCTTGATCTCCAGCTAGCAGTTTCATAAACCCATCAGATTCTCCACTGGAGTTCCAGAAATCCTGATTCGGTCAAAGATATTTAAGCAAAGCAGCAGATGATTGTGCCCTAGAGTACCTGATGTTGTCCTTTCCATGGGTCTCTGAGATAGCCCCTTATTGTTGAAGACAAGAATTCTGGCCCTGTAGCTGATTACAAGCACTTTCAGGGAGCTTCAGAGTAAAACAACTCTCTGTAAATGATAATAGGCTTCAAACAGCCATTGCTAAAAAAATAAATAAATAAATAAATAAATAAATAAATAATCTGGTGAGAATTCACTTAAAGGAATTCAGTCAGTCGTTTCTGTGGCATACAACATTTCTGGGTAATAACTAGAATTATCACTGATGACATTATACTATGGTCTGTTAGGCAAAGCAGAACCAAGTCGTATCATGGACAGCAAGGTCATTGACTAATTTCTAGTAACTTGATATAATTACTGAAATATTTATGTTAATAGCATGTGACCCATACAAATATAACTTCTTTTTTTATAATGCTTTTTATGCTGACTCAACATATCAAATAAGCCTAACTATTCTTCATATATCTTTTTTAGATATTAAGAGAGAACAAATGTGAGAGAACAAATCTGGAGATTTTTCATGTCAGTTTGAGATCAAGATTTCATTTTGGGTTTGATTTGTGGAAGGCAAAATATCAAAGGTTGTCAAAAATGTGAAGAAGTTCGAACCCTTGGTTAAATAGGATCATGGGTCACTGACACAGTGCTTGACTACCTATTTAACCAAAGTGACAGTGAAAGGTTTCAAAAATAAACCTAGGAGGTGACATGGTTATAAAAGGCTGGCTCTCCCGAAAGTGAGAAGATTCTTAAATAATCGAGGACATGATAAAATCCACATAAAACACAGGAAATTATTCTGATAAGACACAATCAATCTTGCTTACCTGAATTACTCAGAAGGTAAAGAAAAAGTTTTTACAACCTGTTATTAAGAACAAATCAATAATCCAAGAAAATTTTGTCATTTTAATGAAGAAAAAAAAATGAACTCTAGTTTTACATTAATATACTGTGGATACTAAAGCTCATTTGTAAAAAGCTTATAAATAAACCCATTCAATCATAGTAAGCTTTGATCATATGAAACAAAATTTCCTTTCCACGAACTTTCTACAACTTTCAATAACCACTCAGATTTTGTCCTACACTAAGGACAAAATTACTCTCTTCTTAGTTACAAAACCAATGCTATTACACACCTTTCATATGTTGCATACAGAGTTGTTTCTCTTTGACCTTAATGTTTCTAAAAGTTTCATTTATATATATTGATTGTACCTTTTTAACTATTAGTAACTTTTGTTTTATAGAAAAAACCAGGAAGCATATAAATGTGAACTGTCATATGCTAGCATTTTGTAGCAGACTAGCAATGATTATGAAAACAAGTTGAGGTTATATTTAATATGAAGTCTAAATGTTTTCATTCAGTATTTGTGTAGGAGACTGTTAAGCTTTTCTTTGGATTTAATAAGTAATCTTATGGAAGCTGTGGATGAAAATTTGGGTGAGTGACTAAAGCTGTAGCGCAAGGCAATCTGGGTGTCTCCAAAGCCCATCTAAGTCTATAAAAAACCAGTTTGTTTCCAGGTAGTCTTTTCAGCTTCAAGAGATTACTTTTGGGGTTCCTTAGTCTTTTGAGAGCCCCCTATGGGGCACGAAGCACAAAGCTCATAGTTGAATTGAAGGATGGTGTAGGCAGGAAGTGGTCTGGCAGAGGTGAACAGATGGGAGATAAGGTTTTGAAAGGCAATATATCAAAAAATTCAAGGCAGCTAAGGGAAAGTTCAAAGGTGACAAAAAGAAAGAATAGCAGAGGTTATGGGAAGGGAGAGGTCCTAGATGAACCAGTGTAGGGAGATCATAAGTTTCCCCAAAAGGCCATAGAAATTCCACATTATCTTTAGTAAAACCAAGTCAACAAGGAGGGAAACTGACAGCTCCACCCACAGCTATTCTCTTCAGAGAATCAGAACAGTGAGAACTTCCCATGGCAAAGGGAGGAACCAAAGTAACAACAAAGTAAGAATGCCAGAAAAAGAGTGCTTTAAATGCCAAAGAACTGAAGTTCAAGCAAATGAGATCTCTATGAGAATGTAATATGTTCTACACCCTTGGTAGCTTTCAAACAAAAAATCTTGGGCTCTAACCCAGCACCTAGAGTCAACTCAAACTCCTAAGAAAAAATATGTCCTTACTATGCTTCCAGAGACTATCAATCAGGAGCACTGGATTTTGAGTTAGATTCCTCACTGGATCTTCAGTCAGTAAGGGGTGTGTCATTTTGTTCACATAATTAGCTTTTTGGAAGTTAATGTTATCTAGTTCACTGTTAGGGAGATAATTTACATACAAGAAGTTTATTCACATTCAAATAGTTACTCCCTTAGATAGCTGTGTACTAGCTCAGAATTAGAAGAAGAGATCTAATTTAGTTGTTTTTTTTTTTTGTTTTTTTTTTTTTTAAGACATGATGTTGGGAAGGCTAGGAACCGAGAAGACACTAACTTTTTATATCTAATCCTCCTTTCTAGAAAAATAGTTTCAGTGTTTTCTATTAAGTACATTAATATTTCCATGGGATGTGTCCTGAAAAATAGTGAGTAAAAGTTTTTGGACAAAAAGGTAAAATATTCTCATTTCATACAACTGAAATGAGGTTTATTGGACATTAACCACCGCCGCCGCTCCAAATTTAGGTTGCTTCTGGGCAAGAGTATATGTAATTCCAGCTCCAATAAAATCTTGAAGATTGTTGGTTTGTGGATAAATCCATATTTTAAAGGAATTAGGCATAGAACTTTCTCTTGGAACACTGAAAATCATAATTTTATCTATTACTGTTTACCCCTCCTCTCAACTCCAAAAACCATTGCTTGGTTAAGGTAGCATAATAATGGGAAGAGAAACAAAAGAGCCATGTTTAGATCCCAGCTGTGACACTTAACTGGGTTTATGACACTGTTTAATTTGCCTTTCTTATCCTTACTTGCCTCTTGATTAATAATGAAAAATTGGGCCAATTTCTCTGGCACTTGATAGATTAAGGTACAACTATGGTGGGAATACATTTTCCTAAAATAATAGGAAAAGATGGTGAATGGGACCTTTTCTAGTGCAGCTGGAATTTTGACAAGAACCTCTAAGAAGAAAAATTAGGCTTGCAAAATACAGCACCCTTTCAAAAGAAAGTTGTAAGCTGCTACCAGAAAACCAATCCAAAAAAAGACTGTGGATAGTCATGAGATTTTCATTTTCTTTTATCCAACCAAATTGCCCATGTAAGGAAAAGATTATAAACTTGAGAAGTTTCTTGAATTGGGAATTCCTGGAACAGACTAAGATTTTGTTGGCTAAGAGGAAACTGGTATGTAGTTTTTTGTTTTTGTCTTTTTTTTCCTACTTACTTCATGAGGGAGAGGAGAAGAGTGTTTTTCTTTCTCCCCTGCCTAGGCAAGGAGGAAAGCTCCCCCAAATCCTCTATTACAGTGGTATGTATACCATTCTGCTTAGAAAACTCTCCAAATAGCTTAGAAAACTCAGTATCCTCCTGAACTTTCTAAACTTGACGTATGCTTTCTCCCATGACGTATTGTAAATATTGACATTCAAAAAGTGTTTCATTACTCTTTTGAATATATCCAGTAGACTTCAAATACCACAGCAATATAATATCTACCATCTTCTACTTGAAAAAGTACACAAACTCATCTTTAAGTTTCATAGCATTTTTCTTTCTTCTTTATATTTCCATTCTATTTCCCCAAAGAAATGTATTCTAATGTAATATATATTTATGCTATAAAGCCTTTTATTAACCACTTTATCATACTTCTCTATGACAAATATATCTATGTGTATTTAAATTCAATCTTTACAAACACTTTTTTTTTTTAAGATTTTTATTTATTTATTTGACAGAGATCACAAGTAGGCAGAGAGGCAGGCAGAGAGAGAGGAGGCGGAAGCAGGCTCCCCACTGAGCAGAGAGCCTGATGCGAGGCTCGATCCCAGAATCCTGAGATCATGACCTGAGCCGAAGGCAGAGGCTTTAACCCACTGAGCCATCCAGGTGCCCCTACAAACACTTTTCTATAAGTATAAAGCTTTAAGTATTTTAAAATATCCATTAGATTGAATTATATCTACAATTACCAATAATAAATATACTTAGTAATAATGAAATTACTTAAGTATATACAACTTCTGATAAGTAATTATTAAGCATAATCAATAGATTTTTATTGGAAATTAATCTATTAGTGAAATGGATAGGTAGGTGCTTGATGGTATCTTGATTAAAAGAGAATTTCAGTCATCAATGTTTTGAATCATATTTTTATTTTTCATAAATGTATATTGGGCACAGTACACCATTGGGATACATCAGAAGAGACATGCTTTTATTTTGTAGAGTTGGAAGACTATCATTAACCAAAAGATGGGAATAGTAATTGGTATGATGTTCGTGTACCACAGGAATAAAACCAGGAGACTCCCTTGTTGAAGCTAGAATTTGGAAACTGATTCCATGGACACAATCTATGCCCACATATCCCTAAGAAAGTCTTTGTGTACCTCCAGCAGCATATCCCAGTCTGAAGAATGTTAGTCTAAGAAATATGGGTATGCTACAAGAAGGAGAAAGGGGAAATTTAGTCCCTTGCTGGAGGCTTGTTAAGCTGCCAAAATACCACAGAGGTCATCCAGCATAGTGCATGCCTTTAATCATTGCATAGTTCCTTACTCCAGCAATATTTGTATCACAGTGTTGACTCACACTGAACTTATTAGTATCTAAAGTCACTGGTTCTTTTTCACATGTGCTGCTTCTAGTTGACCTTTTCTCCGTCCTGCTCTTGGGTCATCTACTTTTTTTTGGAATTAGATGCAAAGACATCAACCATTTCCCTGGCCCTGCTTATCTTACTTGCCCACTAAGGTGCCTGGAGCTTGGGTCCAGTACCTCCCATTTCTTGAACCAGTTCTGACAAATACAGTGAAAACACAAGAAGCACACTACCACTAGAGGTAGCTTCTATAACTGGCAGTATTGTTCTGTGTCTGGGTTTGGGTTCATCTCTGGTGATTTGAACTTCTATATTTTCATTGACACTGTCACCTGCTGCTAACAGCCTCCTCCACCTCAGTTGTGATTGCTCTGCCCTCCTAGTTTTCTCTCCTTGCACTCTGCCTCCCCACCCAGAAGGGAAACCTGTTTTGAACCCCAAACTATATGAAGCCTTAATAAACTTGTTAACCCATCAATCTGGTTTGATGGCAGAGATGGAGAGGTGGTGATCTTCAGGTCCTGATTCTATAATACAGTGTATTGCAATCTCTTCATTTCTTTTCAACTTCTGATTTCAGGTCTGCCTCCCATAACTTCATCTATGTTATAAACAATTTTCTTCTCAAATAGCCTGAATCCTAAGAGAGCCCTACAGCACATCACTAAAACCTTTCCTCTGTGCTTACATCAATTCAAGCTTCAATTTACTTTGACCAGTTGTTCAATTAGTTGCCAAATTCTAATTGCTTTATTTCCTACCCAGCTCATATTGTTCCATTTTGTCCACAAGCGTTAATTTGCAGACTTTATCAAATGTATCAGTGATATGCACATCAATATTTGCATATATCCCTGATCAACCCCTCTAGGCAGAGAAAGACATGAGGCTAAGCTAATGAAATTTCTGTTCAGCTAACAAACCATTTATTAACTACAATGTCCTACTACGTTAAGGTGACTTACTATGTCAAGCAAATTCTTAATTTGCTTAGAGGCAAGCAGATGTATGAATATACTGTTGGAGAGGAAACATTTTTCTCCACCCTTCAAGTTTCTTCTGGCTGGTCTAAGAATTAAATTGACATAAGACACATTAATGGGACAAAATCAAATTTAATTACATCCATACAGAGAATCCACATAAACATGAGAGATTCCAAAGATTTTCAGTCAAAACAAAATATATTTATCATTCTAACTAAGGAAAAGGAGTGAGGACCTGGGACTTCAAAGGGAAGAAAAGGAATTCACAGGAAGAATGGACATAGTAAATGATTGATAAATGTTTGCTGAGCCATCCAGAAACAATGGCACCTAGAGAGGATTTCAATCAAACAAGACTTGCTAGGTTCCTCCCTATCTATCATACCTAGTTATTGATGATGGTAGTTTCCTTTCTGGTAGTTTCCCCTCTACCTTTGGGGAGAGGTCAAAGGTTCTGCCTGAGGATTTTCTGTCTCAGTTGTTTTCAGCACAAAATGATCTGCATGCCAAAATGGCACATATTGGTGTGGCAATGAGTGCTCCCCTAAAATACCTCAGTTTACTAAACACAATCAGGGCAGAAACATTTGCAATGCAGTGTGGCAAGTATACTCACAAAATAGTGTGATAGCCCAAAAGAATGATACCCAAACCTGCCAAAATATTGTTTACAGCACAGCTACTAAAGTGTGGTCCAAAGACCAACAGTGTCACCTAGAAATTTGTTAGAAATGCAGATCCTTGAGCTTGTCCTTAAACCTCCTGAATCAGAGTAGATGGGAGTGAAGCTCAAGAACCTGTGTTATAACAAGCTCTCCAGAAGATAATTCTACTTTGTATAATTTGGGAGCTCTGATCTCAAGACAGCTTCCTGGAGAATATGGTGCCTGATCTGTATCTTTCCAAAATGGATAGGAACTGATCAAGTGAAATGTGTATGAGGGAAAGGAAAAGGATTCTAGGGAGAAGAAGCAATAGGAACAAAGATAGGGAAGTGATTAATGACACGAAGTGTGGGAAGAAAAACAAATTTAGTGATGTTGAAATACAGCCCAGTTTTGGTGAGGCTTCTATGCTGCTTCAGGGAGCTTAGTCATTATCTTTGAGAGAGGTGGGAATCATTAAAGAGAAGTAACTTGCAAGCCTTCAAATTTGAGGCATGTAGTACCCAAAAAGGGAGTCTGTTTAGGAGGCTATTGAGGTAGTTGAGAAATAACATGATCTTGGGTGAGGTCTTTGGTCATAGCGATAAAGAAAAAGATCATTTCGGGAACTATTTTCAAGTTGTTGCTGGTGACCTGTTGATGAGTTATGAAATCAATTTAATGAGTTACTTTAAATAGAATAAGATAGCATAGGGTACAGAGGAATATAATACAAATTATCACTTTGTATTTCCCATGGTATGGGTAAGCAGTGCTTTGGGAAATGTGTTTCCATTTAGATACCACTTTATTTTTATTTCTAATTTTAAGAGAATCTGCACATTCCTTTTATACACAACAAATTAGTAGTCTATCAATAAGGTCATACTGGGTTAATTACTACAAAGGAGAATAAATTCATCCTTCCATGACAAACTTGGAATGTGTAAATTATTTTATTTATTCATTGAAAAGATAGTGCCTTTCTGCAGTACAAAATGCAAAGCATAGAAGGGCATAAATACTCCCTTGCTTCTCCATCTTTTAGCCACCTCATTTCTCTTCCCACAGGCTAGTTAGGGGTATTAGTTTCTTTGATGACACTCTAAGGATAGGATGTGATGTGTGTGTTTTTGTGTTTATGGTCTTCCTTCTCCTGTCTTCTGAAGAAAAAAAAAATCTTGTACAATACTATAAACACTGTTTCTGCATCATGTTTTTTCTACTTAATGATATATACTGATAATTATTTTCTATATTAGCACCTTAAGGGTGTTCTAGTTTGTTTATTCTTTTCCATTTGCTTATTCTTGTATCCTAAAGATGTACCATCATTTATTTAGCCAACATTCCAATTAAGGAAGATTTCATTTGTCTTCAAGCTTTGTTCCTGTTATAAGATGACAATGTAGAACATTATGCTCATGCCCTCTCACACATTGCAAATATATCCATAGGATAAGTTCCTAGAAATAAGATGCCTGGGTTAAGATGGCACTTGTTATTTTAGTAAATACAGCCATATTGCACATCATAGTGTACTCCAGTTGGTAATATGAAGGAGTTTTTCCACACACCTTTGCCAACTCAGTGTGTCATCAACTGTTTTGATCTTTGCTAAGCTAGAAAAAGATGTCATCTCATTGTAATTTTAATTTGTATTCTTCTTTTGAGTGAAGATAAATTTCTTTCAGGATCAAAATAATGTTATAGAATGATTTATATTTTCTTTTTTGTGCACCATTTGTTTTATTCATTGCCATTTTTTTCCTATTAGGTTGTTTGTCTTTTTCTCATTGAGACAAATACAGTTTACAACCTGAAGTGAAAACATGTTCTTTTTACAACAAGGATTCTAATGAATGTTTCTTATGACCAATAGATTCTGGTCTTAAGGTTATAACCTGAAAATATTAAAACAAACCTTTGAAGTTTATGGGAATGGTCTTTGCCCTTTTCAGCAAACAGTCCTATACAGAACTTCAACATGATGACAAATTATAAGATAAATACTGATTTAATTTTGTTAAAAAATTGGGAACAGTTATGTAAATAATTGCTTGCTTTTTCTATCAATCTAATAATAGGTAATGGCTGTAATATAATTTTTCTTTCAAAGCCCCTACATCAACAGACTCTCATTCTTTGAAAATACTTGATTAGCTGAAGAAGACCTATAGTTTCTCCCTGCATTGCATTTTTTAAAGATTTTATTTATTTATTTGACACAGAAAGAGAGAGATCACAAGTAGGCAGAGAGGCAGGCAGAGTGAGAGGGGGAAGCAGGCTCCCCACTGAGCAGAGAACCCGATGCAGGGCTCAATCCCAGGACCCTGTGATCATGACCTGAGCCGAAGGCAGAGGCTTAACCCACTGAGCCACCCAGGTGCCCCTGCATTGCATTTTTTTAGCCAAGTCTTAAATAACTATTTAGAAGATTAAAATTTCATTCCCACACCTTATTTTTCCTTGTGAATATCAAAACTGCACTTTTCCAATCTTCCAGACCACCCAGAGAGGTTTGTGATTTGACTTTCCAGTTTTATTAGTGTCCTAAAATGTAATTTATCTAGGTCAAGAGAGTTCATTCTGAGCAGCTGGGGACTTTGTAATCTCTCTTCCCATCTTGGGCACCAGTTCCCTCTCATTTCTATTGTTTTATTCTTTGTAGTTGGGATATCATTCCTCTTGACCTGTAAGAAACCCAATAGGAATTAAAGCATTCCCACTTTTATCTTCCATTAACCTGTACTAGACCATCTTCTCCAAAAGCAAACCTCTTTTTTCCTTGAAATTCTTTTGCTCCAAATATACTTTTAGAAGCCTTTTTTTCACCGTAGATCTTTTTTATACTTTCTTAGAATCATGTTTTTACTGTACTACAATTTTAATTTTTTTCTTACCAGTCTTCCATTCTGTTAAAAGCAAGTCTTTGTTGCTATTAATAGCAAAACTTATATAATGATACTTTGGAATTGGTTGCATGAGAACTTCAGAAGCAGTGTTACCATTATTTCTTAATTTCCCTCAAAAGGAAGCTCTGCTCTGCATAGGGATGCCATCCCCTTCTGAGTATGTATGAGGAGAAACATGGGAACACTTCCAATAGTTTTCGAACAACTTCTGTTTAAGTGAATGAATGGACCACCTGGTTTACCAACTATATCGCCCAAGGGATGACTTTGATTGGCAGACAGAATACACGGTAGAATCAATGGAAGTTAAATGAGAAAGGTTTTGAACGCTTGATGATAGTGGGTTTTGGTAGAAAATAGCAGGCAAAGATTTCAGATACATTCAGAAATGCTGTGCACCTGCAATTTGGAATTCTCAAAACAGTACCATTTTTTAATAACTTAAAAGGCACAGCCACCTTTCTTGTCTGATTTCAAAAGCTCTATCCATGAAGGTGTTTACTCATAAAATTGTATCATTGGAAGGTAAATGTTACATCCATGAGGTGAGTATGGAAATGAATTAAAATTCTAGGATTAACACTTACCCATTCCCAGTTCTCCTACACACTATCTAGAGCCATGCTTCTCAAACTTTAATGTGGGTGGAATAAGCTGAAGATCTTGTTAGAATGCAGTTTCCTGGTGGTACAGACTACCAGTCTGGGAATGATACTTTGAAAAATATTTTCATGGATTCTTAATTAGGCAAATAGTCATAAATATAATAAATATATGGGAAGAATTGTATAAATGATATAAATGATATAAATCATATAATGAACAAAATGCAACTTTATGTATTCCTCACGAATCTTCATATACTTCCCCCATGTTGGACAGTGAGAAGAAAAGACCTCACTCAGAAACAGTTTTATCAATCTCTTTATATGTGTTACTGTCTCTTGAATAAATGGCAAATCTTTCAGATTCCTTAGCTCTCCTCTTGCTCCTTTCTAGGATGCCATCTGTATTGATAGGTAAGGGAAAATTACATGGACTACATGACCTACAATCCCCATGCCAGCCTCTGTACTCTCCTGGACTTTCCAGTCTTGCAACATTGTCCCTTGTCTGCCTGGTACCTACCCTACTGACCTCATAGCTCTAAACTTGTATTTTCATCAGGAAATGTGGTGCTCTGCTTACTAAACTGTATTGGTTGCTAAAGGAATCCTTAAATAATTTAGTTACCACTGAAGAACACTTAAAATTCTAAATACATAATTATGATACCTCTAAAAGCAAATGTGACTATCATTATGGGTAAGTGACTGCCAAGAAGTTATAACAACATAAAGCCACACGATGCCCTTTTTTGGTTGGGGGAGGGTATGGATTTGGTGTTAACAGAACAGTGAATCAGGTGCTTGTGGGAAAAAATAAAAACAAGAGAACCTATAACCATAATCTTTGTGATTTTATTTAAAAAGGAAAAGAAAAGAAAAATATGCAGAAAAATTATTTAACACTAAAAATAACACTTTCAGGAATACTTATTTTAAGTGAAACTATTTTACTATTTAATTGTCATCTCATAAACTTACAATTATATAAGCTTCTACTCATATTTGAGAGTTAAAAAAAATTACCAAAATGGTGAAAATTAATTTAGAGATGAATATTTCTAATGAAACTCAGAATTCTCAATGTAAAGTTTTAAGGAATACTTGAAATATTCAAATTCAGAATAAACTTAAATACTGTTAGTAGGGAAATACATCACAAGTTACGTGATTCTTCCCATTGAAGATATAAGCAAATTTGGTGCACTAGGTTTGCTTAGAAATGCTGCAGTGTTATTTTTTTCCTTAATATACAGTTCTCTACCTTGAGATTTAATGTATATTACTTAATATGTAATTGAAAAGAATAAAATATTATAAATCTAATTAAAATATAATTCTATATTGTATAAATCTTCCTATCATCTAACAGACAAAATTAGGTGGTTACTACTTTTAGTCAGTTGTACTTGACTTAGATAACACCATTTTATTCCAAATACTTCCAAATTGCCACTTATCTGCTGTTCTTTTTGTCATACCTTTCCCTTATTCTTCCTGGCTCTCCCTTGAGAGCTATAGCGTGTCTGGGCTCATTCCTTTACGTGTTGGAAAATATACATACTATATATGGAATTATACATATTATGGAAGATATCAAATACTTCAATGTGTATCTGATACATATTTTGAAAAGGAGATACCTTAGTTGTTTAATTTGCTCTATAATTTCAATATACAGATCAATATATTAAAAATTTGGGAGTTTGCATGTCCAATACTTCTGAAGCTATAGCTTCCAACTTCTGAACACCTCATTGCCTCCTCTGGACACAACAAGTATTCAGCAATTATTGATCATAAGAAGGCACAAAGTATGTAGTTAATAAAAGCACCCATAATTATTTAACTCCCAGTGTTTTAATAACAAAAAACACAGACTGCATTTATAATAACTGAATATGTATTATGCTAGTCATTAAAATGAGATTGATTTTAAATAGAAATTAATAACTATTAAGCATTCAAAAGGAAAAATATGGAAGCACTCACTAGAATGTGTAGGCTACAACTAAAATTCTACTTATTGACCCATGAAATTACAAAACCATGTGTGCATACTTTTAGTTTGTAAGATTCATTTGAGAGAACTTTTGTGAATTACCCATAGAGAAAACGTGGATATATAGGCATCTCTGTCTTTTAAATTATCTGATGAAGTAGGTGATAAGGAACAAAAAATTAATAATTCATGGTAACATTTATTACAATAGATCTTCTGGCATTAGCATAGTAATAAGTACTAGTGATTTACATAATTAGAGAGATAACACAAATACAAAATTATGCACACATACACACTCCTGTGCTTTACTCAAAGCTAAGCAGATGTTATCTGAGATACTATACTGATTTTGCCATTATAGCTGAAGTCAGATTTATTAGAGACAGTGTTATGTTTATTATCTTTAGTATCTTCAATGGGTCAGTTATGAATAGAGCATTAACTATTTTATGACTAAATTAAGCAGAATTCTGGACACTGTAGCATTAAGAACAATTATTTAAAGTAGCTTTAGAGAAGAAAAGTAGTCTGTTAAAGGCATGTCTGATTTGAATAAGAATAAAATAATCAATAGAGTTAGAAGGTTAGAAATGAATGATCAGTAGTCATTTCTAATTTTTCATTAATGTAAATATAGCTGAAAGAATATTCTTTGTAGGTATTCTCACAAACCCATGTGACAATACCTGGTAGAAATGCTGACTCATTAGAGTATTCACATCTTTATTATATGTTGTAAATTGCTTTCCACAGGCAGCAGAAAATGACATGAATTTAGTATTTTAATTTGCATATCCCTGGTTAAACAGCTTTTCAAGTTTGTTGGCCCTTCAGACTTTTCCTTTTATGAGTCAAGTCTTCAAATACTTTACCCAATTTTTAACTGGATTGTTTGTTTTCTCTTACAGATTAATAAAAGTTCTCTGTATAATCTGGGTTCTAACAGTCCTACACATCCGAAATACAGGTCCACAATTCCTTATCCAAAACCTTATCATTGACTTTACAGGAGACCAATGAAAATGTTCACTTAGCTGGAGTGGTAGAAATCATAGAGAGTGAGAATATAAAAATTAAGTTTGGCAGGTTGAATGGAACCCTGGGACCCAGATGAAGACTGACATGTTATGTGAACCAAAGAAGGGTTATTCTATCACGGGTTCCTTTCTTTTGTTTCAGAAACCCTCGTGTTTGCTTTGTTTTACATATATGTTTAAGGAAAGGCTATTCAGAAGAGAAACTTCAAATTTTTTTGTTGTCATTGCTATTTTTTTAAACACAAGTCTAATCCAGTTATCCATTTATTGCTTGAGCATATGGAAGAATTTAGAAAGAGTTGTTTTAGATAATAACTGTAATTTTGGTATGGCACTTAGTAGTAGTAAACAAAGCATTTTTAATTTTACTTGAAGTGTGTCAATCATGAAGTCAGAGTTAAATTGCTTTTTTTCTTTTGAAAATTTTTTATTGAAGTGTAGTTGACATATAATATTATATTAGTTTCAGGTGTACTCAGTTGCTCTTTGCTTTTTTTTTTGAAAATTACCCTAACTGCTGTTTTATATTTTAGAAAGAAACTTCTACTGTTTTATAATATTTATATTAAGAAAATACTCTCTATCAAGACTATGTCCAGTTGCCATATGGATAATAAATTCAGCATTGTGCTGTATCATTTTAAAGTGATACAGATATCACTGACCAAGGTGAATGTGCAATGCAAGAAAAAGATAAATCCGATATAGCAAGACTACCTTCTGTTCCATATGCCTCTTTATTCCATAGAATACACTGTGTCCCTGAATCCATCTGGGTATTTCAAACAGTGTTTTTAAGAATAATTCAGCCAGAAACTGAAACCTACAATTTTAGTTGGAGTTTATCAGAACCATGTTTAAATGAGGTCTAAGTCATAGTGTACATAGTAGTACATCTGAAAAAAATACATAAAAGATGGCATTACAATGTTCCATATAAGGAAAAGGAGAGAAAGGCTATTAATATTAAATCATCCTATTTAATGTACACTGGAAATGAAGACCATGAGAAGACATTCTTTCATTTGCTCATTTATATATTCAATAATTCAGTGGTTCTCAGTCAGGGTTGATTTTATTCTCCAGGGGAATTTTTCAGTGTCTGGGGACTTTCTTGGTTCCCACACCTGGGGGAGAAGGAGGTGGTACTAGCATCTTGTCAATCAGGACCAGGGATGCTGCAAAGCATCCTACGATAAAAAGGCAGTTTCCTATAACAAATCATTGTTCTGATCAAAATGTTGGTCATGCTATGGTTGGAAAAACCCTACTTTAAAATTATATGTTAATCAAAAATACTTTGTTCTGGTTCTAAACCCTGTGATTTATCATGGAAAATCTAACTGTATATATGGAATATACTTTAATTCATACAACATATAGCATGGTAATTAAGCATGCAGGGTATGACTCAGACAGACTGGGGTTCAAATCTTATATCTACCGTCTGTTAGCTTGTGCCTTAGGCAAATTTCCTCACCACTTGTGACTCTAGTTTTTTTTTTTTTTTAAATCTGAAAAAAATGACAGTTAAGTGTGGTAAAAGGCTCTGCAGTAGAGCTTGAGTGAGATTAACTAAGATGATTTATGTTAAGTGCATAGCAGAGTGTTTATACTAGTAAATTCTCAATAAATGGTACCAGTTAGTATTACTTCTGCATATACTAAATCATTTGATCTTGACCTACTATGAATATCCTGGTCACATACCATATTTCATTCCTGCGAAGACACCATTGATTAAGAATATGCATCATTATTTTATCTGTCACTAAGAAAGAGGTGCTGTCACTTAGACTGTGACATGCCATCATTTATAAAATGTGTCCCAATTTTAGAGCAATTAATTTGTGGAAAGAAAATGTGGGTCCTAGACATGATTATTATAAAGCCCATCAGCGAGTCTTCTTAGGTGCAACTGAATGAGGCTCCCATTAACTCCATTCAATTTCAAATTCACTTCAAAGGGCGCAGGAACAGAAACACAGTTTCCCAGGAAGGCAGGATCAGGCATCTATCTTCGGTGGGATTAGAATTCACAGGGGCTTGTGCAGCATTCACAGAGCTATGCAAGAAATTTTTCTCCCCTCAACCCCACCGCCCCACTCTGGCATCTGCACACTCCCAGATGACAGGTCAGGTGCAAAGGAAGGAGACACCTAGAGGTGCTGTGTCAACTCTGCCCTTGAAGCCTGATGTGCCCCAGGAACCAATATCTTATGACATAGGTAAAGTTTCCAAGATCCATGAAAGATACATGATCAGTTATAAGAGTTACTACACTTAGGGGATCCCCCAAACTATGGCTTTCCATTTAACATTTGTAGTTCATAAGCAGAACTCCAAAGCCAGGTGTAATTTACCCATCAATCTTTATTTTTTTTATTATTTTTTTTAGCAATATTGTTATGACCTAGTAACACAGTTGACATTACAACTTTGTCAGATTTCCATGTAGAAAAAGCTAGAAAGTTCTTCAGAGATCAACTTTTCATACAGTCGGGCAATACTATCTGTAATTCTCAGATACTGAAATACTAAAACTCAGAGAATTCAAGTGACTTGCCCCAACTCATGAATCACTAAGTCTAAAACCCAGAAGTTCTTGCCCCTCATCTGATCATTTCCAAAAACACTGCAATACACCAAAGCGGGAGTTAGCACACTACATGGCAAGGGACAAATTCAGTCCACCACCTGGTTTTGTACATAAAGTATTATTGGAACACAGTCATGCTCATTTGTTTGCACTACCTCTGTTTGCTTTCACGCTGCACCGGTGACAGTCAGGTATGATAGGAACCATATGGCCTATAAAGCCTAAGGATTTACTGTCTGGCCCCTTATAGAAAATGTTTGTGGAGACCTGCTCTAAGGTCTAACTATAAATTGTTTGACTGTCTCTATGAGTCTGTATGAGGAGATAAAAGGCAAAATATGATTCTCGTGTTTTATCCTTAAAAATAACTACCTCTATAATTATACTGTGCTCCTGAAGATTTGAGAGCCATAAATCCCAAGAGCAGCCATTTCTCTAGATCAGTGGTTGGCTAACTTTTTTCCAGAAAGGATCAGAAAGGAAAAGTTTTCGAATGTACCTTACGATTTATGGGCCATATGGTGTCTGTTGAAAATAATCATTTCATGCCAGGATCAGAATTTAGGGAGCTGGGCTTAAAAGTCCATAGTCTTTACTGCTAAGGACTTAGGAACGTAGTAAAACCTGGGGAGCACCACTTTCAGTAAATGACTCTGGTTAAAGTATTGCTTTAAGCAGATCAGAGATTTAGTTCTCATTCCAAAACTGTATTTATATAGAGTTTCAGAGTAAGTCTATCAGGTTTCCACAAGCAAGTACTTCCTTCCAAACACTGTGGCTTCAACTAACTCCCATGGGAATTTGCTTGTAACTACTCTCTCTTCTCTACATCCCTCCAGTTTAATCTTCACCAGCAGCCAGAATGATCTGTTAAAAAATCAGTCCAATAACAGCACTCCCGTGTTGAAAACACTCTTGTGGTTCCTAATCTCTTTCAGAGTAACAGTCAACGTCCTCACACAGTTGCCCTGCAGGGCTTACCCTTCCCAACCTCTCTGGTCTGCTTCCTGCTATTCTCCCCTTGCTTGCCAGGTTCCACTCACCCAGGCTTCCTTATTTTTTTACTGAACATGCCAGACACAGTGCTGCCCCCGGGCCTTTGCGCTCATGGTTTCCTCTGCATGCATCAGTCTTCCCTGAGATAGCCCTTTGATTCATTCTTTCACTTCCAACTAATCTTTTGATCAAAGACTAGCTTCTCAGTGAGACTTTTCCCTCTACACCTTCTCAGATGTGCCCCTCCCATCCTTCCTTAGCCCACACATATATCTATGTCTACCTGATGCTTTGTTGTTGTTTTTTCCTCTTTAGCACTTTTCACGCTCTGAGGTACCATAATTTATATATTGTTGTTCATCATTGCCATTAGAAGGAAAGCTTCATGAGGACATGAAAATTTTTTCTTTTTCATTCACTGTTAAATATCCATTGCCTAAGCTCTTTATAACATAAGAGGTATTCTTATATTTAGTCAGTATTTATTGAATGAATTAATGCATTGGGGTTTTGTTGGTAATATTTCATTTGTCAGAATAATTCTTTGCATAGGGTGCCTGGGTGGCTCAGTGGGTTAAAGCCTCTGCCTTCCACTCAGGTCATGATCCCAGGGTCCTGGGATCGAGCCCCACATCGGGCTCTCTGCTCAGTGGAGAGCCTGATCCCCCCTCTCTCTCTGCCTGCCTCTCTGCCTACTTGTGATCTCTGTCTGTCAAATAAATAAAAAAATCTTTTAATAAAATAAAAAGAATAAGTCTATGCAAAAGACTCTGAAATCCCTTCTTCATGAGTGTAGGGCTTCTAAGTGTGGCTTCTGAATATCAGTCTCATTACTTGATGGTCACATCTGTGTCCACTCTATTATTAGCCTTGAACAGTCTAAGTAGGTACCTTCATAGATTATATCTTCTTGGTTTTATAACACTTGCCACTTTAAAACAAATCAATATTGCATTATACTTTGTATATTTGGACAGATTATTTTTGAAATCCATAAATCTCTAAATCAGAAAAAAGCCTCCCTTTGGTGGGCTGCCCTTGATTAGCTCTGAATGGAAAGAGAGAATCTGTCATTCTTTGTCAATCAGCTTGGCACATACTTGACAGCGTGCAGTTACAGAGAAGGAGAGCCACGTTGCCGTGGTCTCACAAACCTAATTGTAGATAAATAAAAGAACAGTCACCCATTATGAGGGGAAAGAGAAAGAAACGCAACAGCACAATGTTGTGTTTTTCCATCCATCAGCCTTCATTTGTCAGAGTCTGCCTGACAATGTAGGCCAGAGAAGTCAGGCTCTAACACAATATTGATTCCATTCCATTTTTCGTTTCTTGCTACCCTTTTTAGCGAACAGTTTGTATGTGGAATGAGAGATGGTGCAGCCGAAATATGTGACCAGGGTACATTTATTTTAAAGGCTTACTTTGGTTTTTCATTCTAGGAACCCATATATTTGTTTGTTTGTTTGTTTGACTGTTTCAATATAATGTTGTAATTGTTAGCTCTTGCTGCAGTAACAAATAGTCCTAAATCTCAGTGACTTATAACAACAAACATTCATTACTCTTGTGTCTGTAGATCAACTGCATCTTTACTTCACACTGTGGATCACAATCGTGGATCTGCTTCAAATGTCATCTTATTACAAAACCCAGGCTGAAAGAGCAACTCCCATATGGTACATTATTCTCTCATGGTAGAAGACAGGAAATGGGGGTACTAGCTGATGTTGTATTGTCTTTAAAGTCCTAGCTTATAACTGTCAAACAGTCTCCTCTGCTCACAGTTCATTGGTCAAAAACTAAGGCACATGGTAAAGACCAAAATCAGTGAGGAGGAAAGTGCACTCATGCACAGCGTAGCCATGTTTATAGGGTCAGCGAATAATAATGAAGTAATAAACCGATTGTAGCATTCACCAACATGTTGGAATTCCCATATTTCAAATATACGCTTTTTTACATTTCACTTTCTCTGAAATTGAGGTGTATTTCATAATGGTGTCTACAAAATCTGATTTTTTAACTTTCTTAGTTCATAAAATGATAGTGGTTCTTAGAATCCATGATATCTTAGAGCTCATAAAAAAAAATTGTTTATTGTGGGGATTGACAAAATAGCCAATGGCAGGAAATACTCTATAAAACACCAAGGTAATGGTCTTTAAGTTTGCTAAGGAAAATGTTGTCATTTTTATCTTGAATTTCTTTTTCTTTTCAATAGCCACATACTTATCTCATTCACACCAGCTTATTTGAATGAAAAACCATGCATTAGTAGTAAATCTTTTATCTGTCCATATATATTCATTTTAAAACTTCAATTCAAATACAAAGTATGATTCATTCAAAACCCTTTTGTGAGGTCTCCACTGAGGTTCTGAGGGTAGTGGAAGAGATCCTTCTTTCCTGGTTCTTGCCTTCTACTCCTGTACCATTTCTTCCCTTTTCCCCGCATGGGATCACCATGCTGCCTCCAGCTCCTGTCTTTGCAAATCCCAGATTTCCCCTTGCAGTACCTAATACCATCTTTTCCTTTTGTCAGCCTGGTGCATAAGCTCTCTGTGTTCCAAGCCTTCACTCAAGCCTTTCTTCAGCTGTGAAGCTGACCCCCACCCTCTTGTTGTCCCTCAAACACAGAACTCACCAGTTCTTTCTCTACGCCCCACTGTACATTGTATTTTCCTGGCTGTTCTGCCTATTCCCTTGTAAGTTTAATATATGATCATTTGTCTTTATCCCTTACAAAGGACTGTGTTATGCCCTGTAGTATTCACAGTTGCCAGCCAAAACTTTAAAATATAGTAAATACTCATTCCATGTTTGTCAAATGAACAAAGAATGAGTGAATGTTGGAACATATGTGAGAAGCTGTTTATAGCCTCCTTATATGGTGATACATAGCACACCATATATACCTATTATTCATGTGTTATGAGGCTAGCAATAGGTAAAATGAATGGAGAAACCATTAAAAATTTTAAAAAAGTAAAACAGGGCAAAATATCTCTCTGTTACACTTTCCTTAGGGCAACTTTCTAGTTAAAAAAAAAAAAAACAAATGTGCATAATCAGCTTAAGATGAAATTAGAAATCCAACATTGACTATCAATTTTTAGCAAATGTAAGTGCGCATTAATTTGCATCAGAATTCCTGCTTTCCACCTCACAGGTGTTGTCGAGTCTTTTTTCTTCAGTAACCTTTGATTTGTGACTCATCAGATCAAGAACTCCACAATAAGAATAATACTGTTTCATAAGAAATAACTAAGACCAAAGTTGCTTAGAATGTCACTCCATTTGGAAAATATGTGAGAGCTAGCTTTTAAAATACACCATGATATTCTCCTAGTGATTATTAACGAAGGATTTCTCTCTGTTCTCTAATTGCTACAAAATATTTTCTTAAAATTATGCCTCCTGGTGAGCAGTCTTACACTGTAGGGGATATATTAAGAATAAGGCAGGGGCAAAAACCTAAATGGAAAGGTGCTTTTATTAGAGGTGAGGGTTTTTTGTTTTTGTTTTTGTTGTTGTTGAAATTCTATGAAGACTTTCTTGTCTGAATGTTCTTTGAAGTCTAACACTTTCTACTTACAAAAACTGGCCACTATAATTAGCTGTGTTTCCATTTTAGTGTGACCTCCTTCACCTTATCTTAAATCATATAGAGATATAAGGCCATTTGTGAGATAAAAGGTTTACTCAAACCAATTCTCTGACTTGGATATCATCAGTTGGACAATCATAAACCCACAGAGAGACACCCTTGGTGCATTTTAAAGGCTACAGAAGAATTTATTCCTTTTCCATGGGAAGAGACGGGATTTTCCCTCACTTGCACCCTAAAAGGATATTACAGAATGTACTGGAATTAAAGAGGAAGAGAAAAAAATAGCATGGTATTAAGAGATACTAATGTCAATTTTAGAACATATACACACACAGTATACACAGCCAAGGGAGGGATATAATGGACATTTAGTAGCATACGTTTCCTGGTTACAATTTCAGTTCTGCCACTTGCAGACCAGGTGGCTTTGGCAACTGACCTAATCTCCCTCAGTCTCAGCATCTGTAAAATTATGTAATACCCCCCTTTTCGTGGGAGTGTTAAGTATGAGGAAAAAAAATGTATGAAACACACACTGTTTGACACATCATAAACTGTTAACAACTCTGGTTTGTAAATATTGTTACAGCAGTTAATATCATTATAGCAGTTTCTTGACATTTTCAGCACAGCTAAGGATTGTAGCAGCCTTTTTTTTTTTAACTTTTGTGTGGTCCCATGCTTTGGCTGGGGTTTTTTGCTCTGCTGTGCTTTTCAATTTCTCTGTGTCAAGCATTGCATGGAGAGATATCAACATTTTTTTAAATTTAGTTCACTTACATTTCCATTTTCTCAGGATGATCATCAGCTTCGTATAATGTATTTTTCTCACACTAAAGAAAAATATACTAAAGAGTATTTTAAGTGAACTTAATTGGATTTACTACACTTGACCCTTCAAGCAATAATATTTGACCCTGAACAACTGACCTACCTTTTATCTACTAAATTCACACCACAGAAAAATGCAATGAGGTAAATTGTAGAATTTTATTTTCACAAATGGACTTTGTGAAGTGATTTAACAAAGGTACATGTAATTAGAGATCAGGTTCTCCAAAACATTGCCCAGAAATAACAACAAAGAATTTAGAGCAGAGCATGATTCTTTTGCCATTGTTCTGTTTCTGTGGGACTAAGGGTAAATCTCATCCAGGTACTTAAACTCTTCATTATTTCATTGAAGGACAATAAGAGATGACATTAGCGGTGATAGGAGGACATGCTAATAGGAAACATTTCTATAAAGGGAAATGATGTGACTTTGCAGTGCTCATTCATCAGAGGACTAAATCTGGGGCTAACCTGATGGCCTGAAGAGGGAATATCTTACCTTCTGCAAACCAGGGACATTTCACAAGGTGTGCCAACTTTTCCTCAGTTCATCTAGCAAGGACCTGCTTCAGATTTGGCTCTAAGTAGTATCTGAGCTGCCCTAATGTCAGCCTTGATGTTGTTCGTGTTTATTTGCCAATGAAAATTTCATGAACTAGAAAGCGTTTATTTCCTAAGGGAATTCCTTGTGATAAAAAAATGCAATCTCCTAACTCTATGTGCCAGAGTCTTCTGAATAGTAGCATCAATGCTTTGTAATCTTCAGAACTATTTGGGATTGCAGAAGAGGGGTAAGGAGAGAAAGATGTTAGTGTTCATCATTTGGCTGCATACCTGAAATATCAGTAGAATTATTGACTATTTGTGACCATTTTTGGAAGGTATAGTATTTCTACTGGGTGTGCGTCTTAGAGTTTTCAAAGAAGAAATACCCAATTCTCACAAAGTCCATGCTGAATTTGAACTCGTTACCAGTTCCCAAGATTTTTTTTTAAATAACTTCTAGAATTTTTTATGGTTCAGAAAGCTCTCATAATATTAGGTCCTGTTTTCCTCCATAAATATTGTTCCTCAAGGTGGTGTGAGCCTCTACATGTTGCACGCATACCCATCAAGTCACAGGGCTAGTCTTACGTTATAGAGCCCCCCTTCCACTGGCATTTATTATTAAAAAAAAAGAAAGAAATAATCCCCTTCACGAGTGTGTGCTGAACACATATAAACTGTAAGCACCCTGTGTGCCCTATAAGTTATAGTAATTTGGGTTCAGAGGACTCCCTGCTCTGATGGGCTGAGAGAAAGATACAAACAGAGTATATAAAAGAAGCAGTGGCATGAAGACACGTGCACACAGCAGTGGTGGGAGGCTCCAGGCTAGGAGAGGGAGAAAGGGAGATACGGGTTAATCAGGAGTTGCTATCTGGGGAAGATTGCCCAGGCCTGACTGACGCTTGACATTGATTAATCAATATTCCATCCCAGTGTTTAACAAGTGTTCCATCCAAAAAGTCTTCTGTAATATTTAACTTCACTTCCTTCAGCTTCAATTTATGCACATTTCTTTTATTCTCTCCTCAAGTGAGCTAGACAGCAGCCAATAAGAGAGCACTTTATATTCATATCGAAAGAGGTTTTTGTTTGTTTGTTTGGTCATTCTTCAGTCTTCTGTAGACTAAGGGAAAACAAACATTTTTTTCTAAATAATTAAAGCATTCCTCAAAAGGCCTATTTAATTTGACTGCTTAATAATTAATAAGCCTTGACATGGTGCTTTAAGTGTTTACTCTTTGGAAAGAAACTTAATCTTAACAATCATGTGGGAAGAATTATTTGGTTTTATTTCAAAGCTAAATTTTGGATCCAGAGCCCAAAAGAATCCCGTTAAAATAAGAAGTTTGTAAAATAAAATGAACATTAGGATTACTGGGATTATTGAAGCTAACAATAGCATTTATCCATATCAATCATATTCGTAAATCCTATTTCTCATTATTGCATTTGAGGGTTTTTTTTTTTTTTTAAAAACAAAGTTAATATCTGACTTTCTATTTAATAGTATTAGAGTAGAATTCAAGGAGATTTGGGATAAATATTTTCAACTTCACTGTGTTCCACAATGGCCTCTACTTCTTTTCTCTGCACTAAAGCTACTTTTTTGTGCCCCGATATGCCATGCAGAAATTGATCCACAATACATGTGGAGTCTCCAAGGGTATATTTAAATTTAGTAATTTTATTGCTAACTGTGAAGTTAATCTGCACTGTATGTGTTCTTTTCCCCAGGAAATTGAAGTAGCAGTTCAAGGTAAACAGCCGGATGTGGAAAGGATTTTGTCTAAAGGGCAGCATTTGTACAAGGAAAAACCAGCCACTCAGCCAGTGAAGGTAATGAAGCAACCTCTAGCAATATCCATTACCTCATAATGGGTTATGCTTCCCCTGTTCTACATTTGCCATTGACGTGGTCTATTTATAATCAATGAAATAACTTGTAAAGAAATATTGTCCATACCGCAATAACAGAGGCTGAGCTGTCTTTTTGATCAACATATCCTATTTATATATTGTGATCTTAAGGCTATTAACAAGTCATTGCATTAAAGGACTCATTTCTGTCCTGGTGTGCTGCCATCAATACAGAAAGTAGTCCTACCTTCAAGGTAGATTAAATTCTTTGAGGCTTTATTACTTTGCTTGCCAGCCTTGATGCTTTTCATATTGTTTGGCTTAATTCAAATCAAGCTACTGCATCATACTGTCTGTCTCCAACAGCTGTAAAGAATCACAATATGGTCTGTGACCTTTCTTTTCTTTGTGACACTCTTCTTATGAAAGAGGAAAATCAGCATTCAGGCTTTAGTACTTTATTGGGTCAAGAATTTTTACTGATATGTCATATAATTCCTACTCTCTTTGGTAAAAAGCTGGTCTGGGAGAAAGCTTTCTCCTTCTTTCCTTTCCTTGCATACATTTTGAAGTTTGGGATACATTTATTCACAGACTATGACATGAGGAGAGAAATGGAGAGCCAGCTCAGTTTTCGAAAAATAGCTAATCAATGGCTTCCATTTGCAAATGAGAGTCCGGTGATAAATAGATGTTAGGTATAGGTTACCTTATTTTCTCTACCTGATCAAAATCATAATGGGTTCCATTATGATGGAGATTCCTGAGAGCCGGGAATGGTGGCTGTTTATTGATCAGTCCTGGTTTCTCTAGGTAACGTTACAGGCTGAGATTTAGTGAGCCTCGCCCTCATGTTTAAAACTGCTCTAAAACAATGCAGGTCAATAACCTCATTATATAGAACTAGTTTGTCCTTGCAAACAACATTATCATGACTTAGACTCTGTCTCTAAGGTCACTGCTGAAGCTTGGCCCAAGCTTCATTTCTAGAAAATTGTTTGTTTTTCTTAGAGTTTATAAGGGGCCTTTCCTTAGGTAAAGTTTTAGTCTAAACATATGCTGTCCAAACACCAGATGCTAAAAGGCACAGATTTATGTGTAGAAACTGATAGACACTTATTCAAGAATAATTTGCCATCCCTAATATCCATCATCATCATCACCATCATAATAATAATTTGCAAACCGTTTCAAGCCTGGTATGATAATTTTCATGGAGCAACACTGTGTTCAGTGTTTAGATTGGGGAGCTGGTGAAAGTCCTGAAAGCAGCAAACTTCAGGGTTTCTGCTGATGCTCCAAAGAAAGTCGGTCCCAAAGCGGACACTTCCCTTGGTTAACAGAGTGATGCTGGTAGTAAGCAATAAAACAAACAAATGGACTATTCCGGAGGTCTACTGTGTCTACTCTTGTTTGCTTCTCAAAGCGTTGGTACAGAGTTTGGCACAATTGTTACAGATTAGAGATACGCACTGAAATTGTCTTTCACTTCTCTGCCTTTGTTCAAAAATAACGGAGGGAAAATTCTTAATTGAAAGTCAAGGAGATTTTTGTCTTCATTGTATGTAAACAATCCAAGAAGTTGATGCTAACTTATCATACCTCCCACTCAAGCCTTCAACTTCTGGGTCACTTGGAGATCATAACCATCTGAGTGAGCATTATCTACTTTCTGCCTTCCTATTAGTGATATGAAAGGGGAATTAGCTTTCTGAAATAAAAGGAAGAGCAAGGAGGTGCAAACTTCCCTTCTCATCTGAGTGAGCACTCTCTTTCCTTCTGGTCTCTCTCTCTCTACTTCCACATTTCCTTTTAAGTCAGCTCATTTGGGAGAAGTAGAACTTAAATGAAAATTCATTCCTGTTCTACCGTTTATCCCTTGGATTTGGAGGAGAATCAACATATCAAGTTGATAGAGGCAGAAGGCAAGATTGTCTTGGGAGAGTGGGGGTGTAGAGAAATAGTTGATTCACATGCAACACTTCAGATGGACTTTGTCCTTGGAAACACCTGAAGATGTGATGGGATTTGTGGGAGCCTGAAACACTAGAGGCTCAGTAAACACCTCATAGTTCAGAATACAGAACCCAGCACAGAAAGGCGACAAGCCTGTCGGGACTGTATAAATCTCTGCATGGATCAAAACCCTCTTTTCCCAGGTCAAGGGATGATTTTTCAGAAGGGTGATCTATTGCTCTGAAAATACATAAATAAAGCCCCTTTGAATTTTCATTTCATATATCCAAATTTAAAAATTATGCTACTCCTACTACATTTTCTCCTTAACTTCCAGATTTCTCACCCCTTCATAGATGGGGAAGGAGGGTCTGAGTAGCCTGCAGCATATTTTCAGGAAAAAGTTTGGAAATGATAAGTTATGAAGAAGAAAGTGATATTCTTAAAGAAAATGAAAACTCTTCATGATATATACATATATATGTACATATACATATATACACACACACATACAAATAAGATCTAGTGTTTATTTTTTTAAAGATTTAATTTATTTATTTGACAGACAGAGATCACAAGTAGGCAGAGAGGCAGGCAGAGAGAGACAAGGGAAAGCAGGCTCCCCGTTGAGCAGAGAGCCCGATGTGGGGCTTGATCCCGGAACCCTGAGATCACGACCTGAGCTGAAGGCAGAGGCTTGACCCACTGAGCCACCAGGTGCCCCAAGATCTAGTGCTTAAATGGATAATTCATATGTCCTGCACTTACAGACATTCTAATTGAGGATGTAGCAGAGCATGAGTCTGTTTCTTAAGAAACTGACAGTTGGCGTGTCCACATGTTGCCTCAGACAGCCTGTCTGTCCGGCTCTGATGTTCCCCTCCCAGACTGAGTTCTCTTTTGAGAACTCCCAGGCTGCATCCCTTTTGGGTTTTTTTTTTCCCCTTTTCCTTAGCTTCATCAACTTCTCTTGGATTTCTTTGATGTTCACAGATAGTAAATTTTTAGTTTCCTTTTTTGTCATCCCCGACTAACCCACTTCTTCCTTATTTTCTTTGAGAATTCCCCGTTTAAGCTCAAATATATTGTTAGAGACGATTCTACTAATGACACAAATATAGCACTCGATCTCTGATGCAAAAGTTTAGAATAATGTGACTGAAGAAATACACATTCTTTTTTTAAAAAAAATATTTTATTTATTTATTTGACAGAGAGAGATCACAAGTAGGCAGAGAGGCAGGCAGAGAGAGATGGGGGAAGCTGGCATCTTGCTGAGCAGAGAGCCTGATGTGGGACTCGATCCCAGGACCCTGAGATCATGACCTGAACTGAAGGCAGAGGCTTAACCCACTGAGCCACTCAGGTGCCCCCAGAAATACGCATTCTTTTTTTTTTAATTTATTTTTTTACTTATTTTCAGCATAACAGTATTCATTATCTTTGCACCACACCCAGTGCTCCATGCAATCCATGCCCTCTATAATACCCACCACCTGGTACCCCAACCTCTCACCCCTCTCCCGCCACTTCAAAGCCCTCAAATTGTTTTTCAGAGTCCATAGTCTCTCATGGTTCACCTCCCCTTCCAATTTCCCCCAATTCCCTTCTCCTCTCTAACTCCCCATGTCCTCCATGCTATTTGTTATGCTCCACAAATAAGTGAAACCGTATGATAATTGACTCTCTCTGCTTGACTTATTTCCCTCAGCATCATCTCTTCCAGTCCCGTCCATGTTGATACAAAAGTTGGGTATTCGTCCTTTCTGATGGAGGCATAATGCTCCATAGTGTATATGGACCACATCTTCCTTATCCATTTGTCCGTTGAAGGGTATCTTGGTTCTTATTTTGCTTTCTATCTCCTTTTACTCTCTTCCCGCTACACATGCACACACATACATATACACATGCAGTTTTATTTCATTTGATTTGTATAAGGTTCCTTCATCTTTAGAAACTGAAGATGGGTTAGATAAAGTAGATAAATTGTTAACAATTTTGCTTAAGTTATCCCTTTGGTAATAATATTTTATGATAATGCTGCTGATGGAATCTTTTCTAATACATTCCACTTTCTACAGAGTAATTTTGCAGTTTAAAAGCAGCAATAACATCAGCCATCAGTAACAACAATATTGACAACCACCAAAAAAAAAAAAAAAAAAAAAAAAAGGCAGTTGTTATTTTGTTCTTAAGGTCTTTTTTTTAAACTCTCTTTTGAACTAAAGCAGTTAGAAGACAGTTTCTTCTATTGATACTTATTCCTTAACTCAACTTTTGACATTACTCTTTCTATTAAAATGTTTTCCATGTGTGTATGTATTTTATACTTATATCACCTTCTGTGTATCAGAAGTGAGAGCACTAAAAATTTTTAAAATGTCTTGGTGACTTGCTGAAGTGATGAGATGAAACCAGCTGGCTTGCTTTGCTACCATTTTAGATTATAAAAACAAAATCTGGCTACCAAGAATCTAATGATATATGTTACTAACATTCTTGAATTCTTTTTAAATGTAACAAAAAAACGTAAGGTGTTTGGGGCCTTCTGGATTTGGTCATAGTGTTCCACCCCAACGTTTAACACAAAATAATTGCTGTAGACAAATGGTCAAGAGGGTAATTATAATCTTCCAGGCATCATCTCCTCAAATAGTAGCTGCAGAATGACAGCGTCATTAGTCATTTTCAATTAAAGTCAATCACAACCAGGGAAGTTTCATTTTCCCAGATGTTTTTTTGTTAATTAACTAGATTAAGCTTGTTTTTTCCCCAACAAGTTTGTTCTACTGCTAATATCAACATCAAACATTTTTAAGAACTTCCTTAGGGTTTATTTGTTTGCCTGATTATTTTTAATACATTACTCACAACACAATTAGAAGAAAAACCTGAAGATTTTTAGATGGTATAGCAGGTTGAGTGGTATCTAATTGGTCAAAATCTTGCCTAATGAAATATTATACTTTACAACAATATGTGGCTTTTATACATATTCTGTCAGGCACATGATCTAGTTTATCTGGTATAACTTTTCTATAACATCAAAAATCAATAGGGCGATAACAGTCATATGTTGATCCCCCTAAAATGAATAGAGCCATTTTGACTCATGCATTTGGTGAATACAATTTCCATGTCAGTGCTTATAGAAAGAGTGAGGAGAAAAATTACCAAAAGAAAGTAACAATATTAGAAAGATTGTATAATTTATTGATAGAAGAGTAGCAGCATTTCATTTTTTAAATATGTAAGTTAGGTTTACAACTGAGGAAAAGTCTTTGACTGTGAGAGGCTGAATAAATAATAATTATATATGCTTGAAAATAAGGAGAGTCCCACTTTCCCCTAGGGAAAACAAGATTTATAATAGATTTTTGAGCAATTTATGAACACTTAAAAAGGAGGATGAGATTGCAAATGTCGAATTTACCTAATATCTTAATTGAGCAGCATTCCCATAATTTAAATCTCATTTTACAGAATAACTCACTTATTAGAAATACTGCTTTCTCTGTATTATATTTTATAAAACAGTTTCACTCACACTCTTCATATGTATATTCCAGAATTCTAGAGCTCACCATCTTCCTTCTAAGCTATCTATGAAATGGATGGCACTGTTTGAATCCCTGTACGATACCATTTAGGTGTCCATCCAAAGAGTACTATGAACATACCTATAGTCAAATAGTTAGGATTTTTAGCTTACCACAGCAAGGGAGAAATCTCTCCAGGGAGACTCTGGGACATCTCAGTAAGAGGGGGTTAGAAAGAGCTGCTTCTGGGATTTGGTTGGCTAGAGGATTCTAAAGAGGGATTAGGGAAATGAAAGCCATTTGGATTAGATGCTGTCAACAGAGTCAATGTGGTGATTGGGTACCTTTAATAATAATTTCTATCTAGAAGGTGAGGGAATTGAAGCAGGGCAGACCTGTCACTGTTGAAGAAGTAGCAGTGCTTTATATTAGTCCTTCTTGTGGTGGCAGAGTGGCCTCATCTCTGCACTGTTGAAACATGGCCCTGGGGTGGCGTCGTCTGTGTGTAGTTTATTTTCTGTGACTGTTCTTTATGTTCAATCAGGGCCATCACACCTAGCAAACTGCCATTTACCAAAAGGGCCATTTTTTACTTCCTCAGTGTTATCGCTGGAATTTTTATCCCCATGCTCACTGTGCATTCAAAAGATATTAGGAGACAGAATCTTTTCATTTTTCTTAGACATGTATTTTTTTTAATCTCTCCATCAGAGTCCTTATTATTTTGCTTTCTTAAACTGTCTTTAAAAGATTTGTTTACAATGGTCTTCACCACTGGTAAGTGTGAGGTTATACCCCAGGAATAATTGCTAATGGTTTACCAACTTCCTTCACCTTTTAAAAAATTATTATTAACCAATTCTATTAGGTGACTTCTATAAGCATCCCAGATTTCCATCTCTTGAGGTTACTGCAAGCTACTATGCAGCTTCTTTTGTTCGCAATAGTAACGAATGAGACAGAAAAGACATCAAGGGGGCTCTGACAATATGAATGGACTCTTTTCTGAGGAAATACTTGGAAGGAAAGTCTCAATTAAGGCTTACTCAGTAGCTCCTGCTGGAACTGGGCAAGATCATTTAGAGATTTGAATTTCACTCCTGGCCCTCAGTTCTGTTAATTGCATTTATAAAGACAGACATAGAGACATAGATATCTCAGTTACAACATTCACATGCATGTCTGTGTACATAGCGCTGTGGGTGGATTCAGTTATTTATTTTGCCGATGTTAATTTCTTGCCAGATATTGACTTAGGAGAAACATGTAAAAAAGCCCAAACTCACTGTATTCCATTTTAAATGAAAAAAGGAAAGCTGTACTCAGAAATCATTTTTCTTATGATTAATTTCTGCTCTTGGTGAAGAATAAATTTCACACTGTTTGAGATAATTGTCTTAACATTAAATGATTATATCCAAGAAGCTTATATACCATGGAACATAATGCTCAGCTCCAAAGCTCCCCTCTAATGAAACTCAGTTTACCATTTTTTAAAAATTGCTCTCCAAGTTTCTCCTTCTGGGTAAAATAAGAATTCCCTGTGATTGTCGATTTTTGAGGGGCTCTTGTGGGGAAAGTCCGGGGTCTACAATTTACTTAGCATATTCAAAATTTTCAAATTCTGGAAATCTAATCCAAGAATAGGACTTGTTCATTATTATCCCACTCATTTCATATTTAAAGATTTTGAAAGTTAGTCATGTTTTTCATTCCCTTATATCCAGTTAAAGGGTGTTAACACGATAAAGAAATCATTACCTTCTATAGATTTGTATTGAGCCCTGCTTCAAGTTCATTATGTGAGGAACGCGGCATGAGTTGCTGCAGCCAAACATGTTTTCCTACCTAAAAGGAGTTGATGGCCTAATAGCAAAGACAGCAGTGTAGAAACTTTGGGCACTTGCCAGAGTTCCAAAAAGCCAAACCAAACCAAACCAACAAATAAAGCTTCCATAATATATACATCATCGAGTTCAACTTTGAAGTATGTGTGAAACTTGGAGAAGTTGTGAGAATGTTTTTGTTACCAGCTGAATCAAAATTTATTGCTAATCATTACAAAAGTTGGGGGAATATACAATTCTGAGCTTACTGCATTTTTAACACTAAACAGTGTCCTCAGATGTTTGTGGTACATCAGGGCACTCCTTCATTTTTCTAAATTTCTGCATTTGAAATTATAGTAGCACATTTACCCATCTGAAAAGAAAAGTGGGCAAGATAACATTTGAATAAGTGAATGGACTGTTCCAAATGTATATATTAATAAAAGGGAACTGAATATATAAACATGTTGTTTTTAGGATAACCAAAACCTTGTCCTTCATGCATTGAAATATTTTTATTTTAATGTTTTAATGAAAATTTTTATTGACCATCTTGCGCTTTGGTTCATTAAGTAGTGCATAATAACTAACCAACAATTTTATAGTACTTTGCAGTTCACACAGTTCTTTTCTCATAAAATATCTCATTTAGTTTCTCCAACAAAACTATGAGTTAGGTGGTGGTGTTATATCCACGTTTCAAGGATGATAAATCTGATTGACCTGTCTGATTTGTCACTGATGACATAAGTTGTAGCCATGAGTTAAGACAGAAATCTGGGACTTCTAATTCTAAAACACAATGGAATTGAAGCTTTTCTTTATTTTTAGAGGTGTCGTTATAAATATCATATACCGTTCTGTTTTATTATACATTGATACACATGGAATATGAAGTTTAATACAGATCACTGTTTATTCAGTTGAGAGCCAGATGAAGTAGTTGATTTTGCTTTTAGAAGCCAGATTGTAAGATAAATACATATCTTTAAATATTAGAAGCAAACTCAATGCAGTGAGATGTTTACACTGTGAGAAGAAAGTTGAACCTAAGGCAACTGTAGGAACAGAAAGCTCCCATCTCTCCTTCGCCCCTCTGGAGCCATATGCTCATTGAGTAAAAGAGTAGGCAGATCCCAGCAATATTGAAATCAATCTTTAATCTCTCAATCAAGATTGAAATCAATATTTCATCTTTCTCTCAGCACATGTAGGTGACTTCCTATAATTCAAATGATGTATGATGAGACCTCAACATATGTTGCCCTGTTATCCTTCCACAAATGACCAAGACCTCTACATTTACTCAATATCTGCTTTTAGGTTTATTATCTCCTCCCTGTTATCTGTTGCTACTTTTTGGTATCAGCATAGTTATTCTTAATATTCTATCCTTATGAAGTCACTGCAACTTTGCAAGGGAATCAGGAGACAAAATCTGTATTAATTCATTAGCTTTTTATAATATTTAATTCTCAGCATTTAACTCTGAGGTCAGAATGGAAAAATATCTTCCACATGACATGACTTTCAGTGGTAGTATTCTTCATCGATAGAGGTGTTGTTTGTTTCCTTTTGGAGTCAGGGCTTATGTTTCAGTAATAAAGAGCTATATTCACTGATATGATAATAAATGTTTCACAACATGCACTGTGGACTAAAAAAAATTAAAAGCTCTGGTTTGCTGTCATGTCAGACCCAATAGACATGAGGAACCTCAAGAGCATAGATGATATAAATTAGGAAGTGATGAATTTTTAGTATTTGTTTTAGGACTTATTCCCTTGGCAGCTTTTCTTAATTAGAATTTCTTAAGAGAATTAAATGCTACAGAAAATGACTGAAAGGCCTATTTTCTTATTTCTTTTAAGGATGGTGCATATCTAGTCCATTGTTGATGCTTAGATAACTCATTAGGTATATTGATCACCTTAGGCTTTGGTTCTGGACAATCAGCCTCAGCTAGAAAATTGTTGGAAGTGCAAGCTCTTTGTTCCCACCCAAGATCTACTGAATCTAGAAATCTGGGCCTCAGACCTAGGTCTCAGTGGTTTCACATGGCCTTCAAGTGACTCTGTTGATCCCGAAGTATGAGAACTGCTGCTCCAGGGCATTAGGATTAATTCTCTCCTCCCTGCAGCCCCAATCCATTGAAAAGGTTTTCCCTAGGACCTTAGACTCCTTTGCTTCCAGTCAGCAGAAAAGGTAGAGAAGCCTCACACATTCTTTAAAAGCCTGATCCTAGACCCCATGTATATTATTTCTGTTCACATTCTACAGGCGATAAGTAACCATATGGCTAAACCACTGGTGTACTAGAGTCAACTCATATCTGCTCCTGAGGGTCTTCTGTCAAATTTTCAGGCAGTTTGTGAGCCACTTGACGTCTTGGTAAAGTAAAACTGTATATGGTGGGAGCATTGACACCACAGAAATTGGCAAACATGAAAATTAGGATTTTTTTATTTTGTTATTTTATTATTTAGTTATTTATTTATTTTGTCAGAGTCAGTTGTTAAACACATACCAGCATGTTGCTGGTCACATATAGGCTTGATGACTTCATGGGGAGCCCTGCAGCTGAAATGACACTTCAGAAATGTCCTGCTCTGAGCAAAATGGGCTGAGACTTTATTTTTTATTTTTTTTAAGATTTTATTTATTTATTTGACAGAGAGAGATCACAAGTAAGCAGAGAGGCAGGCAGAGAGAGAGGAAGGGAATCAGGCTCCCTGCTGAGCAGAGAGCCCGATGCGGAACTCGATCCCAGGACCCTGAGATAATGACCTGAGCTGAAGGCAGCGGCTTAACCCACTGAGCCACCCAGGCGTCCTGGGCTGAGCCTTTATACCCTCACCTTAATTGGTCACGGAATGAGGGCTCCCTGAAGAGGGCACACTCTTGCCCAAGGCAGCTCTCTACAGCTGAGAGAGTCCCTGAAGGACCACTGCCATCTTTTCCATCATTTAGGACAATCATCCTTCCTTGAAGTGAACTCTGAGTGTCATATCCCTATGTGTACCCCAGCCTCTCCCTTTAAGAGGTTCTAGTATAATTGACCTGGGGTGATTCAGGGCATTACAGTATTTTCTGATGTTCTCTGGATAATTCTTGTATGCAGTCACACTAGATACTCTTCAAAAGGGTGAAGGCAATTGCTGAGATGACAATGTTTTTTGTTTGCGTTTGTTTTCCATTCATTAAGGTTTACACTCTACTTCCTTTAAATGAAATTGTGCCTGGAGCAAGAGTCCGAATGCAGCAAACAATCAATAAATGTTTGTAGGGTGGTTGGCTTAAAATAACTGTAACACCTTTGAAAGGAAATCTACCTAGAACAATTAATTTAGAAGAAAAGTACAATAGAAATACAATAATGTATCCACAAAATGAGTTAATAACAACATGAATTAAGTTATCTTTAAGATGTTAAATAAATAACATGTATCCTTTTCTATTAAAGAGAAAGTTGGAAGATCTGAGCTTTGATTGGAAGGCAGTGACCCACTTACTTCAAGAGCTGAGAGCAAAGCAGCCTGGCCCAGCTCCTGGACTGACCACTGTCGGAGCCCGTAAGTATACCGAATCATGTGCTCTCTGGCTGCAGCCATTTATTCAAAAACATGACAGTGAGGTGATCTCTGGACATAAGGGAAAATCTGCAATTATAAAAATAGGAATAAAGCTTTAGTGTTATTTACTGTGCAAAATGCCTTACAGTTATGTTCCTTGGAAATGGGCTCTGATTCAGAATGCAGGATGACAAAAGTATATTGGGATATGTTCTCTAGACCTACATCTATGACAAAGAAGGGTACAAGGGAGTGGACAGTAGAAGAGGCTGAAGGGTCATTTGATTGTAATAGTGATCTCAGCCACTTCCTCGGGAGCCTGAGATCTGGGCTGGCTCCAAAGGCTCTCTGGAAGGAAGGGCAATAAGAGGGATAGCCTTTGTATTCCTCCACCAGCCAGTCTTTGCCCATTTCAGGGCCACCTAGTGGAGTGAAAGGGAAACCTTGAAAGAGTTTTTCTGGGGCCAAAGGTAATCCCTAATAAGGAATACCAGTAACAGCCAATACTCCCAGCAGCAGGGATGGGTGTTGTTCATGAAGAGGGGATCAGGGTGAGGTACCTGAGTACCAACTAATGCTAGATTTGTGTGGATTCCATCTCTGTGTCTGTCTCAATGAATGCTCCATCATTTGGACAATATTCTTCCAATAGGCCGATACAAATTACTGAAACCACAGGAATGCACGTGGTCCTCCTGGTACACAAATCCCCCCTCCCCTTTGGAGAACAACTTTAAGAGCTCTTTCATGTTTGGTTCTAGAAAAAGAAAACGACACCATGACTACCACAAGCAGAACTGGGTTGGAATGTTTCTTCATTTAGCCCAAGCTTTGACTTTTGTTTTTCTTGATATTTTCAGTTTATTTTTCTTCACTTTTTATTCATTTGTTAATGGAAGGTATGCATAAAATCCTGTGGCAGTGTTCATGCTGTCTTTGGATCTCAGGGGAAAGAAGCCAGAAAACTTGGCTGTGCCAAATCTGTAATTAGAACTAAAAACATCGTGGGGGGTTGTTGTTTGGTTTTTTTGCCTTGTCTGTTTTTCAAAGATCAAATGATTTAAGTATTAAAGCGTGGTGACTTGTTCTTCAGGCAAAGTTGATTTTTATTTTGTATCAAGTAGAAATAAAGCACGCTGGCAGTATCATAACCATGGGAGCACACTCATAGTTCAATAGAAGGCATATATAGCATTTGGGTTAAAAGAGGTCATAGAATCTAGGGACAGTGTTTCTCATATGCCCCCTTGGGTTTCTGAGCACTCATCAGAGTTCCATTTCATGATATTGGAAACTTGAAAAAGATGTGCAAGCATTCTTGTTTTGCTTTTGTTTTGTTTTGTTTTGTTTTGTCAATCTGGGACACTAAAATTGCTATGTCAAGGTTTATATTCAAGTAATTATATCAGGTTTATTTATTTTTATGACCTATAATTTTTAGTTCCCTCAGTACATATGCATAGCTTGTTCCTATATAATCATTTATTGGCATTTGTTCTCTAGCTTTCTCTGTTATGTTCAGCCTCACTTTGTAACTCTTTAAAAAGATTGGGCTCCAATAATTTGTTTATAGTTTTGTTGAATTCTGAATGTTTCTGCTCCTACTTAAACCACTTTTCACATGGTAGGAAGCTTGTAAAGTGAGGGCACCAAAATCTATTAAATCTGTAAAGTAACTAAATGTAACAATAATGTTTGTAATGGAAAGTACATTCCAAATTCCAGTTTGAATTTACTAACAACATAGGTAATTTATTCACTTGATAAGTATTTATTGAGTAATTTTTATGTATTGGGCATCATACTAGGTGCTGAAAATAATAAATCAAATAATGTAGTCTCTCTGTTCATGAAACATGTGCTCTGACTGGGAGAGAAAAATAATGAGCTAACAAAGACAAAAATAGATAAACTATCTCAATACTGCCAGGTATTCCAGAGTATAGTCTATAGATTGACATCAGATGGGCACTTGCTAGAAATGCAGAATCTCGGGCCCTACCCCAGACCCAATGAATCAGAATCTGCATTGTAATAGGCTTCCCAGGTGATTCAGTGTGCACACTGAAGTTTGAGAAATGCAGTTAACGAGAACAGAAGACCAGGGTAGGAGAGAAAGGGAATGCAAATGAAGACATGATCACAGTTTGGTCAGAAAGCTTCACTACTAAGAACATTTGTGGACATCAGAAAGCTGATGAAAGTGAGGAGGTGAGCCATGCATTTATCTGGAGGAAACTATTCTAGTAGGCACAGAGAGAACAGCCCAAGCAAAGGCCTTGAAGTGGAGCAAGATGGGAGAATATCAAAAAAGACCAGTGATACCAGAGCAGAGGCGAGGGGACACGTGGCTAAAGCAGTGGTTAACAGCACCTTGCTCCACTCCTGCTCTACTTCCTTCTCCCCCACCTAAGAGCCCCACCTCCCCCTCCTCCCTCCACACTGCCACCAGTAGGCAGAGTCTGGGAATGCCCTCAAGCTCCAAGCCACAGGGGGAGCTGGTGGGGTTGGGATCAGAGCTGGAGAAGAACTGAGGGACAGAAATTTTCTCAAAAGCCGGGGCTTTTCTTCCCCTGTAGCAAACTGACACAAAGCTGGGATTAAAACAAAAATGTGAAATGCACAGTTGAATGAAAAGCATCAGTAAGGAGGCTGGTAGATCCAGAGTTGCTTTTATTCAAATAGAGCATTCTTTCTTTAGTGTGGTGGTTTAAACATCAGAATTAAGAATTATTTATATTATCTATGTTCCTGACTTACAGAAAGTTAATCAGGAATAAATACAATATAGAAAAGGAGAATCTATTTTGTAGACTGCTTGGTATATATGATTATTTTCTCATGGACTATGTTGTAACACAATATACTTTTAGAACTCATCATAGCAAGTTTTCTCCAGTGCACTTCTACAATGCAAAAAGCAATACAATATCGCTTTTCCATATATGCCTTCATCCTCAAAATAATTGCAAAATACATAAACACACCGTTTTTATAAGGTGAGTATCCCAAAGCTTGGAGAGGAAAATAGCTAGATTAAGATCACACAGCTGGGAAGAAACAGAGCCAGGATTCCAATCCAAGTGTGTCAGACTCCAAAGCCTATGTTTTATTTTGTTTTGTTTTGCTGTGCCTTGCACTATCTCTCTGTCCAAGAAGCTAATGGAAATTCTAGATATGGAAGCAGCTAGCCAGTAGTTAATGTTATTTAACTCAATCTTGGATGTATGAGGAAAAGAAGTGAGATATGTTGCTGTGATTTTTCTACTTAAGGAGTAGAAAAAATCAATTTATTCTGTTTGAATTTCTTAGAACTATAGAACTCTGAATCTGGAATAGTCATTGAAATTTTAATCGGGCTGGATATTTTTATTTGTGGAAACTGAGGCCCTGAGGGCTTTTTGAAAAATAATAAACTAAGCTCCTGTATGGTTGCCTACTTAAATTATATAATATGATAAGGTGGTCCTGTCTGAGCCATATAAATTGTTTCAATTTATAAGATAAATAAGCATGCTGGAGAAAAAAAAAAAAAAACTTTTTTAGAGTCACTGTTGCTTGGATACCTGAGTGTATCAGTTACCTATCTCTACATAAAAACACCACAAATGTAATGGCCTAATACAAGAGGTATTTACCTGCTCATGATTCTGTGGGCCTCCAGTTTGGGTTGTGATGAGCCGGATGGTGATACTTAAGGTCTTGCTAGGGGGTCGGTCATGTGCCTGCAGTTCTCTAGCCCCTCAACAGGAGCTAGAGGTTGGAAATAGACTCACTCAAATATCTGATATCCAGGGGCACCTGGACGGGTGGGGCGGGGGGGGTGCTCAGTCGGTTAAGCATCTGTCTTCAGCTCAAGTCACAGTCCCAAGGTCCTGGGATTGAGCTGCGTGTTGGGCTCCCTGCTCAGTAGGGAGCCTACTTCTCCCTTTCCTTCTGCCCCTTCCCCCACTTGTGCTCTCTCTCTCAATGTCTGTCTCTCTCTTTCTCTTAAATAATAAATAAAATCTTTTAAAAAATTATCTGCTAGCCAGCTGTTCGCTGGAGAACCTTGGTTCTTCATGAGGCCTCTCCTCCTCCAGTAGGTTGGACTGGGCTTTCATTATATGGCATCCTCAGGACAGTATTAAAAGGGTAACAGTGGGAGCACCAAGATTTCTTGATACCTAGACTCTGAAATTCATACATCACTTCTGCTGCATTCTGTTGGCAGAGCAAGTTGTAAAGCCAGGCCAGACTTGGGGAGTGGAGAGATACACCATCTCTTGAAAGAAGAGCTGCAATGTTATTGCAAAGGGGCTGTATACATGGATGGGAGACATTACTTGGGTCCTCTTTTCACTCATTATTACATTGGGGAAAAGGGGGGAAAGCCAAGATAATTGCATTGGTCTGTATCATATTCATAGCCCTATATCAATGGTTCTTGAGCTTTACCTTCATGAAAACCACCCATTTCTCATTACAGCACACATTGTTAGGCTTCGATTCCAGAGTTACTGAGTCAGGAGATCTGGGGTGAGGCCTGAGAGGTTGCATCTCTCAGAAGTCCCCAGATGGTGCCACTGTTACTGGTTCTGGGACTGTGCTTTCAGAACTACTACCATGGGCCTGAGTGGTGTCAGTTCATCTGTGCACCTGTGTGCGGTGTGGAGTGGCATTTGACTGAGATCCAGTGCTGAGGATGCCAGAGGGAACTCCATGCTATTTCAGCACCACCACTTCTCTTCCTACCCCTCAAAACTCTGTAGCTTGAAAGTTCAGGAAGATGGACAGAGCACTAAGTCCAGGCAGTATTGGCCTAGCCAAGCAGCTCAGACATCAGGGAGGAGAATAGCCATGCTTATTCAAAGCTCCCTGAGAAACTCTAGGGAACATTTAGGTAGATAGGACTTTGTATGGGACTGAAGGACTGCATGGCAGATGGAGGCAAAAAGCCAGCAAATCTGGTTATAAATGTCAATGCGAATCCTTTCTTATCTGCAAGCTGCTGGGGCTGAGAATGTTCGCATTCCACAATACCCAATTTAGCAGTTTTGAAATAAATTGCATATAGAACATACTAATGTGAAGACTCCAAGTCAGGATATTGGAGTTCTTCAAGTGTCCCAGGATAATAAATGTGAAATGAATGACCATTGTATATATAGACACATAGAAATGCCCGTTAATAGAGGTTTCTAGTTGATTAAACACTGGTAAAACCCTCCCTTCCTGTAATTAATTTTGGAGAGAGCAAGTCTCAAGTATAATCACAAAAGTACTGCATTAGAGGTCAAGAAGCCTAAATTCTAATCTCACTTGTGCTACCAACTTTTTGTAAAGAGCCAGCTTTGGGGGTCATGTAATCAACTTTGTCATTATATATTCAAAGCAGCTATACCGCAGACAATACATAAATAAACAGACATGAGCATAGTCCATTAACACTTTATTTCCAGAAACCCAATGGAGGCACGTTGCTTGCTCTAATCCCCTCAGCACTAGTCCTCCCTATAAACCCCAAGGCTTCTAATTTCAAGTACCTGTGACTCTGCCCAGGCACTCTGTTCCACAGGAGAAGCTCACCCACTTGCAAAGCAGGTTAGAAGTACTGGGGAGAAGACATCCCTGGAACAGCATTCAACCACCCATTTACAGGAAGGGATGCATAAAAATCTCATCTTTACTTCTTGGGTAGGACCACTCCAGAGCATGTTCTAAACCACAGGTCTCCAGTGGGTTGAGCCACCATTGCCCACAGTGATAACCTGTTCATTAGCTTGCCTTGTGTAGACTTTCTTCCCATTCTTCTTCATTTCTTTACTCTTCCAACACAGCTTTCTGGTATCTTATACCAGTGAAACTACTTGTACTCAAATCCCTACTCCAGGGGAAACTAAATTAACACAACAGGTCTTAGAATTTGTGCCATTGTTCTACCTTTTGAATGGATTGTGTTGTGATTTCCATTTTGCAGTTGAGAAAATCAAGGGTGAGAAAGATTAAATAATTTGTCCAAAGCTATAAAGCTAGTACGCGTTGGAGTGGATATTCAGAGTTAGGTCTCTGTGATTTCAAAGTTGATGCTATTAATCAGAATACCATATCTCAAGCAGTGATTCATTTATCTTCATTCAAATTTTTAAAGGCTATATTTAAATATCAAATACTCACATAGAAGGTTATTTATACACTTACTATTTGAACTTCACTTGCCTCTCTAGAGTTGAATTAAAGCATTCCAAAGATACTTCAGTAATACTTTAAATATCTAGGCAGTTCGATAAAAGCATGAGGTTAATTGGAACCTAAATGTAATCTCAGCATACCATTTATTTAATTTACATTGTGATAAAATAGTTTATTATGAAAATGCCCTTTATTTATCTGCAATGATCATGTCTTAAGGAAGGAAGCTGTCAGGTCTCACCTTCTTACTCCCCATTTGAGTTCCCATCATTCTCCAAAACACAAGGAGGAGGGGCTCCTTGCTAACTTAGTCCCTACAGCATGCGACTCTTGATCTCAGGGTCAAGTATTCAGTGCCCCCCCCCCCGCCCCGTAGAGTTTACTTAAAACAAACAAAAAACACACAAGGAAGAGGGCCACCCATATCCTTTCCTGGTTCCTGTTTCCCCACTGTTGACTCTGCTTGCACTGTACCTTTAGGCCACATGAGTTCGAGTGGATCCAAGGCTTTCTCTGCCTCATGAACTGATGATCACTCTACTGAAAACACCTAGGTACATATATACATACAGTCATCAGCTTTATAATTAAAACCTCTAAATTTTAAAAATGTTCTCAAGTCTAATATACTAAGAGTAAGATTTTGTACCAAGATTTTGTACCTAATCAATTATGGTAATGGTAAAAGAAATTTATTTTAGACCCTCCTCAAGATAGTTCAAAACTCTGAGCAATTACAGAGGCCCTCCAACTCTTGGCAGCAGTAAATTAATTAATCAATTAAATCATATTTGTTTACATCAGTGAGATGAGGGTGAACAAGGGTACTCGAAATACACTGAGATGTGTCACACTGTATAAGGGGAGGTGACAGCAGGAAACTCTGCTGGGGAGGCCTTAGTATTGCTTACACTGATCTGAAAAAAGTCCTTCTAATGCAAGCAAGTGGGAGTCCCTGGTCCCAGGCCAGATTCTTTGACAAAGTTCCCCGGTTAACAGGGTAGATACAACAGTGCTATTAATATGCAAGATGGCAATAGAGTGTAAAAGCTAGAGTATTTAGATGTTAATTATCCATTTTGTGATGATGAAGTTCCCTTTCTCCTTGTCTCTTAACCTTTGGCAGTTTTATTGCTTGGTTACCATCTCTGGTTGGAGCCAAGCTTTGAGGTTTGAACTGGCAAAGGAAGAGAAGTTCTAATCCATTACTTGTAATGCTTGTTGGAAGCATTCCTGGAAGTTTCACTGTTTGCGTGCGTGTGTGTGTGTGTGTGTGTGTGTGTGTGTGTGTTTGTGTGTGTCTTGGAGGAGAATAACATCAATAGTTAAGTAAAATATTCTGCTTATAAGGGATTTTTCATTTATACATATATCCTGCATTTTAACAGAAATAAAGTGTTCATTTCAGTAAAATTACCTTAGTCTTCTTATATTATTTAATTCCTTCCAGAAAAGGACCTTCGGAAATCACTACAGAATACATGGTATTGTTGAATTTCTTCTCAGGCTATTATCAAGTGGAAATTATAATTATTTAAACATAGTCATGAGAATAGACATCCCACAGCCCACAAAGGAAAGACTTCACGTATTTCTAAAATTTTTCTGAATCAATTTAAAATTGAATATAATTTTATCCTCAAAGAAAGGATTCCCAAAGGAAATTACAGCAGTTTGCACTTAAATTTTAGATTCTAAGATTGTGATCTGAAAGGTCTTTGAGAGGTCATTCTATCTTTTCCACTATCTTCCGGAAAGGCTCTCTCCTTCTTAGAAACAATCTTAAGGTTAACTGCCTACTCTCTTCTTAAAAAATCAAGAGTAGATGGAGTTCCACCAATGCTGTTGATGAAGTCCCAGAACCTAAGTCAGGTTCGGTGGGGTGAGGAGGTTCAGAGCCGACGACTAAAGAAAGAATTCTTAAGACGTCATTGGTGCAAAATGGTGGTTTATTAAAGCACGGGGACAGGACCCGTGGGCAGGAAGAGCTGCTGCCCCGGGTTGTGAGGGTAGGCATGTTATATACCCCACGGTTGGGGGGAGGTGGTGAAGGAATGGGAGATTTCGACAGAGTTCTCACATGCTAGGGAGGGCCTACAAGGTGCCAGGGGTGGGGGGAGTCTTTGCCCTTATGGCTTGATCAATGTCGTCTTTAGGTCAGGCACTAACATCAAGATAATGGGGGATTCTTGGTGGGGCATTATGATCTGGCTATCATTTACATTCCTTTCTACTCCAGTCTCCTCCAGTTTATGGTGGGAGGGGGACATTAGGGCTTCAGGAACCAAGAGTTATTTGCCTCTGGAAATTTGTGCTGTTGATAAGGTAACCTCCCTGTTTAGGTCTCTAGGACATCTTGTAGGACAAGGGAGATTCCTGTTCTGCAGGATTGCGATCCCTGCACGTTAACTATTTATCGTTTTATGGCAGTCAGGGGTGCCTGAGGAATGCTACACATATGGAGGGGAGTGGGTGAAGAGGGGGTGCAAGGCGCCAGCTTTTGCTTTGTCCTCAGCCAGCCTCCTGCTCCCTCATCACTGTTACACTCAAGAGAGTCTTTCAACTGCCTAACCCAAGTTCCAGTTACTGTCTAAATCATTTTTTTGAGTAGAAGAAAACACTTCTGCTCACTTTATTAGACATTCTTCAAAGTCTGTTACTTAATCTCCCTCACACTTTGCTTTTTTCACATAAATCAGGTGAGTACCCATAGCCTATCAACAAAAAAACTGTTTCTCAAATGTTTAAACATCTCTGTGGCCCCTCTCCTACTCCTCCCAAGTATGTTTCCATGTCATTTTTCTGTTGTAGGCTTCATGATTGGACCCCGTCCCATAATGACTGGTCTACTCATAACTCAGATCACAAGGTCTCCGTACCCTTTTCCAACTTTTATATGATGATATCATGCTGCCTGCTGTAATGTACTACTAACTCATAATAAATCTGGCCACTAGTTGAGGACCTGATATTTTTCCATCATTTTTCCTTAATCAGTCATGTCCTTCTATACTGGAACATCCAAAAAGTTTTCCCTTATAATATAAAGTATCTTTAAACTGACTCATATGATTTCATCTGCCACATTTATACATGATCATGTTTTCCCCATCCTAGAACTATTCTACCTCAACCACACATTCTCCTCCCAGTACTAGCCAATCTCTCTCCTCTCATCCACAGCCACCATTCTAGAAAGAGTCCTCTTCATTCCTGACTCTAGTTCATCCCTCACAGCAGCCTCGCTGAATCCTTCCATCAGACCACTGAAAATGTCCGTAAGGCCAGAAATGACCTCTATGTTAAAATACTGTTTCAATCTTCATCTTGTTTAAACTCCAAGTAGCATTTAATGTCCTTGGCCACTCCTGGTTTGAAACATTTCTTTCTTCCTTTTGCATATATAGTATCACTCTGGGTTTCCTCTTATCTCCCTGGCTACTCTTTTGCAGCTTCTTGGCTGGCTTAACCTTCTCCAAGTAGCTTCTCAATGTTGCAAGTAATGGAGATTTGTTTTTTTTACATATTTTAATCTCTTGGATAATCTCATCCACTTGCATGATTTCAATTACCAACTATACATCGAAAACTATCACATCCTTACTCTAAATCTACACCTCTTTTTTGAGTTCTGGGTTTGCACACTAACTTAGAAATATAGTAGCAGAAAAATAAACAAGTATCTGTATACTCATGGAGCTAATGTTTCTGTGGGGATAGACAATAAAGAAAATAGATACAGTGTGTTCGCATGTTCTTTTTTTTAAGATTTTGTTTACTTATTTGAGAGAGAGTGAGAGAAAGAACACAAGCAGGGGGAGGAGGAGGGGACAGAGCAGAGGGAGAGGGAGAAGCTGACTCTCTGCTGAGCAGGGTGCCCAACTAGAGGCTCCATCCTGGGACTCCGGGATCATGACCTGAGACGAAGGCAGACACTTAATTGACCAAGCCACCCAGGTGCTCCACATGTTCACATGTTCTGAAGTGATAATTGCAATGGAAAAGAAAGCAGGGAAGAGTGTAAGGATTGTGGGTATGGAGTACAAGGGTGAAGCTAATAAAGACACTTTTGCTGAAAAGGTAGAATTTAGGTGAAGCCTTGAATGTGGTCAAAATGTGAGCCATGTGGATTTCTGGGGGAAGAACATTCTAGGCTACAGAATTCCAGGGATGGCATTCTAACAAATGCCATGACAGGGGAACATGACATATATCGGAAGAACAAGTGTGGCTGGAGCACATTGAATGAAGAAGATAGCAGTTATGAGCGAAAGTCAGATCAGGAGAGTTTTAAATGCCCTTGGGATGACTTTGACTTTTACTTTGTTAAGAGAAAGAGCCAACAGAAGCATTTGAGCCCAGCAGTGAGATAATCTGACATAAGTTTTGGCAAAAATTTTCTGGATGCCTTAAGAATATACTGAAAGGAGAAGATGAGTGGAGAAGCAAGAGAGGACTAGTTAAGAGACTTATTAAATAATTTAGATGAGAAACTATGATAATTTTTTCCAGAGTAGGGAGAGTGGAAGTGATGAGAGGTGGACAAGTTTTGGATGTGTCTAAAAGCTAGAGCCAACAGGATCGGTTGATAGATTTGATCAGGGGAATGAGAAAATTGATGAGGTTTTCTGGCCTGAGAAAACCGTAAGAATGGTGTAATCATTTACCAAGTGAGGGAAGATGGTAGGAGATGCAGAGTGGTGGGAGACTATATATATATATATAATGTATAAAATATAAAACATGTATAAAATATGTATTATGTATATGTAGGTTATATATATAACCTGTTTTATACAAATTAAGTTACATATGACTTCTAGCTATGAAATGGAGATGTAGAATAGGTAGAAGTATATATGCCCTGGATGTTAGGATACAGATCCAGTCTAGAGAAATAAATATGTAATTTTTAGCATACAGCTGAGCCATGAAGTTATGCCAGTGAAAGCCAAGGAGTGAATGCAGATAGAAAAGAGAAGATCTGGAAAGTTAGCCCTGGAGGACCCCAATGGTAACAGGTTGAGGGTACCATAATGAGTAGTCATTGAAATACAAGGAGAACCGAGACAGAAACCTGGAAGCCAAGTGAAGGAAGTAAATTAGGAGAAGGACTTGATAAAACATGTCACACATGACCTATAAGTCTATTAAGATGGCCTGTGAACCAACCTTGGATCTAACAAACTTGGATGGAGTAGTAGAGGGATACAGTACTGACTAGTGAATTCAAGAGAAGCCATGTATCCAATAACTCATTCGCTATCTGTACTTGATCAGCTTTCTGACTCTTCAAATCTACTGTGTCCAAAATTGAACTAGTGAATTTACTCTCCCATCTTTTTTCTTGTATTCCCTATCTCAGGAAATGGCAACACCATCCACTCAAACCAGTACCAGTAAGTGATCATAAATGAATACCTCTTTCTCCAGTTTTCTTATCCAGTTGATCACCAAGTCCTACTGATGTCACTTAAATATCTTCCAAATTACTTCAGCCATCCCCATCCCTTCTATTACCATCAAATTTTACCTTACCTCTTCACTTACGACATTTACCTCTCTCTAGCCCATTCCCCATAGAAACATGTTCCACAAAGAATAATACTGCAACATTTAAACCTCATTTTATTATAATCCTTGAATGGTGTCCCGTTGCTTTTAGGATAAATCCCCAGATCATTAACATGTCCCACAAGGTCTTATGTAATGGTTCCCTACTTATCCTTCTTGCTTCACTGTCCCCCTGCCCCTTTTCTTCAAAACCTAACCTCTCTTCCTTTTTTAGTTCCTTTACACATCTGCTTCATCTGGACATATGGTCTGATGTATGTTTTGGCTCAGGGTTTCCACACCTACTACTTTTTCACCTGGATGATCTCTTCCCTTACTCGTTCTTTAAATCTCACTTGCACCTTTTATTCTGCAGAACTCTTTCCTTGAGCCTCATATTGCACAATATGAAAACACATTTTTCTCTTTCATAGCCTTATCATTATTTTTTTTTAATTTTATTTATTTACTTGTCAGAGAGAGAGCACAAGCAGGCAGAGTGGCAGGCAGAGGCAGAGAGAGAAGCAGGCTCCCTGCTGGACAAGGAGCCTGATGCAGGACTCGATCGCAGGACCCTGGGATCATGACCTGAGCTGAAGTCAGCTTAACACATTGAGCCACCCAGACATTCCACTTTATCATTATTTTGATTTCTAAATTATCCATGTCATATTTATTGTTTCCTAATAGACTCTAAGTTCCAGGAGGATCCTATTTTATATCTTCTTCATCAGTGTATACCCTCTTGTGTATGTGACTTTATTCAGTGACTAGCGTGTAGTACATGGCCAGCTAATATATTTTGACCAGATGCATAGTACATTTATTTCGGAGTTGTATCAAATAAGTCAACCTTCCATGTAATTATAAACCAGAGAGATTAAGTGACTATGTGCTTGTCCAACTGGTTTGTGGCAGAATCAGGACTCAAACCCTCAACTGCTTAGTCTGATTTTAGTGCTCTTCAGTATTTTTACATATCGCAACCCTATTTTCTGTTTAGCAACTGACAGATATGTTTATCCTCATATTCTCAGGGGTAAACCCTGCTTTGTTAATACTGCAGTATCGATCAAATAGGATATGCTGTTGCTCTGATGCAAATCTTGCAGGCTAAATTCAGCCCACATCTTGTTCCTTATCTCTCATTCTTGACAATGTCTTGATATCCAAATTGAGAACCTCTACTTAATGGTCTAACATACTGTCTCCCTCTGAAAATTTGTTCGCTTTATTCCTTCTCTCATTCCAAATGTTTTTTGAGAAGATATATTTTATTCTCTTTATTTTATTTTATAAAATATATTTTGTGTTTACCAATCCATGATGGGTTCATTGAACAGACATTCACTCTACCTATTATAATATTTAAGCAAAATTGCTATTGACATTAACTACACCAGTGACTAAATTGTGATATAGACCTACAATAGAAAAACAAAAAGTCAAAATTATAGTACCTCCAATTCTTGCTTCTGAGATACTTATCATAACTTTAAAAAAAATCATTGTTCTTCAACACTAAAAAAACAGGAATTAAATAAAACAAATTAGTCAATCTTTGATGTCCCTTCATCTTCTCAGGGTTATTCTTTATTTTTGAATAAATGTATGGATAAAAGATATAAATAAACTTCCTCTAATGTTTACTGTGGATTGTAAGTGGAAAAGGTAGTTTTACTTCTCAAAGTGAATTTAAAAAGTTGTTTCCTCCATATTAGTATTTTTTTTTTTGACTGTATGATTTAGTGATAAGCTTTTTGCTCACTGAGTCCAGCAGATCAAAAGAGAGGCCCTATTATTTTCCTTCCTGATTCTTATTTGTTTGAGGTAAAATGTGCCTTTTTCTTTTGAACCTACACTCTTGTGTTTAACAAATAAGGACTTAACGCAGAATTGAATTGTGTGCTTTGGATGAGATTTTTTTCAAGGTCAGGACCCAGTTTCACAAGAAATTTTATTTTTGTCCAATACGGCTGACATCCACTCTCACCAGCTGAAAGACAAACTTGTCTAATAAAGCTTTCAGATTCAATTTGCTCTCTGCATACAGCTTGAGGATCTCTGGAGGTCACTCACAGCACGTGCAGCAACCCCAACAGGGATAAGTAATGAAAAGATTCTGGCTAAAAAGCTGACACTATCCCTTCCAACCTCCTTGAATGAGAATATAATAAGCAAGTTTATAGACACAAATCTCTATGATTCTGGGGATTTCCATCTTGATCTCTGACTCCAAGGAACATTTGAATGCATGGATTTGTATCTATTATCTGAGTGAATAAATGCTTCATATTGAGCATATTGAGAAAAATCTATTTTAACAACAAAGGTTTGATGTAAATCAGGCAAAACAACATTGTCACTTCATGTTGAACTCTGTTAGAGGGTCCCAAAGGCCTCACAGTTGGCTTCTATTCCAGTAATACCTAGACATATCATAGCTGTTTTCAAAAATAATACCTGTTTCATTTCAGTTATTCCCTCTGGCTTTCGCATTGACCCCAACCTACCTAATATTTATCTTAGAGCTAACAGGCATTAATGCCTTGCTCTGTACCAGTCATGATGCTAAATATTCTTTGTGCATCGTTCCATTTGATCTTACAACAGCCTTATGAGATAGGTACGATATTATTTTCTTTTTCCCCATAGGAAGAGTAATACTAAGAGTTGTTATCCCAAAGACAACCAAGTACAAGGCAGACATGGCATGGCTCTGAAACCATATCTTCCTCAAGTCCATGCCTGTCTTTAAACATTTATGTTAAATATACTTGGTCTTAGCAATGCAGATGTTACAGTGGACTCCATAGACTATAGAATCAATTCTGTCATATTGTTCATACTTTTGTAATGTATTTTCCAAGTACAGTTTGATAGCAATATTCTGTCCCCCTTCTTTGTTCTCTTGCATGACATCCAAATCTTATATTAAAGCTGTGTGTGTGGACTTTGTCTTAAATAGTAGCACCCTTGATACTTAGTACTACACTTGTACCTATGGAAGTGATTTCAGTAAGAAGAGATATATAGTAAGGTTTTTTTTCATCTTTTTCTCTCCTTTTTCCCCTTCCCCTGGAAGATAGGGCCATGGGGACTGAAAAAAAAAAAAAGGCATTGAGATGATAGGCCTGTTTCTCCCACAATGTAACTATTGAGCCTTATTTATTCTCCCAGTTTCGTATCTGTCAGTACGAGGTCAAACAGCCAGTATAGCAGCAGAATTATAAAAAGTAGAGAAGGGAGTTGGGGGTAATTGGAAGGGGAGGTGAACCATGAGAGACTATGGACTCTGAAAAACAATTTGAGGGTTTTGAAGTGGCAGGGGGTGTGGGAGGTTTGGGGAACCAGGTGGTGGGTATTAGAGAGGGCACGGATTGCATGGAGCACTGGGTGTGGTGAAAAAATAATGAATACTGTTATGCTGAAAAAAAAATAAAAAAAAGTAGATGTGGGAAAGACCACAAAGTACTCTAGTCCAGTGACCTGCTACAGTTCAAAATTAATTTTTTAAAAAAACCTAGTTAAGCAAAGCTTCATTTAATCTCTTCTTAAGGAACATCACAACCTTCTCGGTCTGAACTGGCTTTCCAAAAATATTACCTGGCATTTTGGTTGTTCAGTAGCTGTGGTGAATAAGTGGACCCTATTGTTCACTTCAGCATGAAATAATTGAAATGAATATTGACTTGGACTTCATCCAACCAAGCACGCAACCCAGGAACCTGGGCTTTATCCTCTCTTCTGGGGATCCTCCCCTTCTTCTCTCAAAGTGAGAGATGCCTCTCTATTATGTCCCCATACCTCCATTTACCTCTCATCTCCAGTTTTAACTTGTCCCCTGCTCTCTTCCTTTTCATGATCGGTTATTATGGTAGGATTTTTTTCTTTATTTCACTTGAACCCGGGGTTATATGCTTAAAAAAAAATACTAAGAGTAGCTGGACTAGACAATATGGAAATTTCTGTGAAAATAAAAGGAAGCACAGTTAACAGCCCTGTTAGAACTCATCAAAATGGATATCACTGACCTCTCCACTTAGCCAGTGGCACACTTAAGCGTGCCCCTAAACCAGTATGTATTTTTCACATGTGAATAAATCTGAGGCATTATAGTAAAAGCTGGTGTGAGAAAGGCAGTGAGTGCAAGTGAATTGAAATAAATGAGTTGGCAGAAAAGATGAGGACAGTAATAAGCCATACTAAACATGTACACTCAAGGAATAAATTGGCAGTGGCACAGTAACTAAATGAATGATAAGGTTGGCCACACTGACACACAAATAGCAACTAAAACAAGTTATGACTACAGTCAGCGAGGCTAGAAATGGAGAAAACAAAACATTGAAAGTCAAATGATCATAAGCAATAAAATTCTTTATAAGTGCATATTATCTACTTTGATCTTAAAAATATCCCTGAAGAGTGAGGATTATTATTTTCTGTAGTTGGGGAAACTGAATAAGAAAGGACTCAAGACAGAAGCTTTTATCTTTGTATTTCTAGTGCATTGTTGCGAAACTATACTAGTGAGAATAGGAATTTATTCACCAAATCATAGCATGTTGCAATTAGTAGATGCCTTCTGAAGCTTGGAAGATATAATTTGGTGGGGCCAGTAAAAAATCCTTACTTCATATAAAGTAAGTTATTAGTTTATAACATGAGCTATTTCAGTAAGAATTGGGTTAATTAATGATATGAACTACTTTGAGAAGGTTTTAGGTGTTTTGTTTTGTTTTTTTCCATGAAGAGCCAAATAGTATGTTTGGTTTTGAAGGTCAGAAGGTCAGCTCTGCTAATGAAGTGCACAGGCATTCATCGATGGCGCATAAACGAGTGAGTGCACTTGTGTTTTAAAAAAAAAAAACTTTATTTATAAAAATGGTAAGCCAAATTTGGCATTAGAAATGTAGTTTACTAACCCCATTTTTAGATAAATATTTGCTGATAGACTCATAGTAGCTAATAAAGGAAATATAGATTGTTGAACGTATTTCTCTAATCTTTTTAAGGCTTCCTCCAAGGAGAAAAAGATTTTTTATCCATAGTGTTTTAAAGGCTTACTCAGAAATAGGTATACCATGTGCCTAGCATAGGATGGAAACTTGTAAAGCCTTTATAGTAGAAATTAAGAGATTGTATGAAATAACTTGCTGTAAGTATTAAAGAGTGTTCTGCTGTCATTTGAAAAGCATTTAGTAATACCTGTATAAAGAGAATTAAGCCTAAAATATTTTGTCCTCACCTTAGAGAACATTTTCTCATCTCAGTAGTAAAAATACAAAAACAAGGGACAACTAGATATCAGATGATTTTATTCTTATAAATGTTAAGTCCCATATATTTAATTATTGAGACACACTTAGGTGTACCTCAATAGAGGTAATCATTTTTATATTGCCTGAAATCAAATTACTGTTCCCAGTTCTAGGGATGACAGTGTTATATATCACACTGGAGCCTGCTTTGAGCCTTGAAACTGTTAGCACACTTCTACAAGTGTCTCCCAAAGAAGCATCACAGAATAGCAGAAAAAAGCTATGATAATGCCATTTTAGCTGACTTAAACTTAATTAATGAAGAAGTTGGAAACTAAATAAAGCACAAAGTGAGAGCCAGTGGGAGATGTCACTATCGGGGAGATGAGAAGCTATTTCCCAATACACTCTTAGTTAGTGGTGCTGTTCCTTCTCCAACTATAGGTTCTAATTTATATATGGAAAGAGAATATTTTTTCCAAGAGAATTAGAAGACAAGTCACAGATTAGGAGAAAATATTTGCAAAAGACACATCTGATAAGGAACTGTTACACAAAATAAATAACTCTTAAACTCAACAATAACAATACAAACAACATGATTAAAAATGGCCCAAAGCCCTGAATAGTTGGGTCACCAAAGATACAGACATGGCACATAAGCATATGAAAAGATGCTTCACATCTTTTGTCCAGGGGAAATGCAGATTAAGACAATGAAAGAAAAAGTAAAATAAAAACAAACAACAACAACAAAGAACAATGAGATACCACTTACAAACCTATGAAGAAGGTCCAAATTCTAGAACACTGACCATCCCCCAAATGCTGGTGAGAGAGTGTGGGGCAATAGGAGCTCTCTTTCATTACTGATGAGAATACAAAATGGTACGGGTAGTTGGGAAGATAGTTTGGTGGGGGCGGAGGGGTTCGGTTTGGGGGGGTTTTTTGGTTTTGTTTTTTGTTTTTGTTTTTGTTTTTGTTTTTACAAAAGAAAACCTACTCTTACCATATGATCCAGCAATCACAATCATTGTTATTTACCCAGGGGAGTTGAAAACTCATGTCCACACAAAAACCTGCATATGGATGTTTATAGCAGATTTATTTGCAATTGCCCAAACTAGGAAGCAGCCAAGATGTCCTTCAGTAAGTTAATGGACAAGTAAACTGTTAGAGCCGAACAATAAAATATTATTTGGCACAAAAAAGAAATGAGTTATCAAACCATGAAGAGCATGGATGAACCTTAAATGCTTATTACTAAGTGAAAGAAGCCAATCTGAAAAGGCTACATACTCTCTGAGTCCAGCTACATGATAGCTAGAAAAAGCAAAACCATGGAGACAATAAAAAGATCAGTGGTTGCCAAGGGTTCAGCAGAAAGTGGTTGGGACTTGGGGAAGAGAGGTGCATAGGGAGAGTGCAGAGGATTTTTAGGGCAGTGAAAATATTCTGTATGATAATGATGGATACATGTCATTATAAATTTTTCCAAACCCATATACACTGTAACCGAAGAGTGAACCCTAAGACATATTATAAACTTTGAACAGTTATGATAGATCAGTGTGGGTACATCCTGGGTCACAAGTATATAATTCTAGTGAGTGATACTGGTAATGGGGAAGCCATGCCTGTGTGGGGGTAGGGAGTACTTGGGGAAACCCTGTGCTTCCCTCTCAATTTTGTTGTAATCTTGTCTTTAAAAAATCTTTTAAAAGTTTTTTTTTTTAATTACAAAAGAGCATTTGTCAGCATTGATATCATTCATTTGTCAATACACAAATTCAACAAGTAATGTGTGCCCTGTTGTATGCTAGATGCTAGGGACACAGTCTTGACCAAGAAAAACACAATTCCTGAACTTCAAGAAGTAAGACAATTATTTAAATAACTATATGACAAATACTAGGATATAGAATGCTATAGAAGAACCATTACCAATTCTGGAATGGAATAACTAGTGGATATCAGGGAAAGCTTTCTGGAAAAAAAGAACTGTGAAGATGAGACTTGAAGAATAAGTAAGTGTATGTAGGCAAACAGGTTGGGAGGTGGAGAGTATTCTAGGCAGGAGAAATGGCATAAGTAAAGACTAGAGGCAAGAGGGAACTTGACATAGGCAATTGAAAGCTACTGGAGCATTCTAGTGATGTGACCATATTTGGGTTTCAGAGAGATTACTCTGGTGAAAGAGTAGAGAATGGGTGAGAGAGGAGTAACACTGGAGACTGTCAGTAGTCCAGGTAGAGAGAATGGTGATGTCAACTAGGGCAGTGGGGGAGGGAATGAAGGTAAGTGAAAGGATTAAAGAGGTACAGACACGAAGAAACAGCAGGTCTTGGAAACTGATTGGACATGGAGTGGAGAGATACAGAGAACTCCAATAGATTACCCAAACTTCTAGCTTGACAAACTGGGTAGATGGTGGTGGAAATTACTTGTGTGGACTGTTTTAGGGTTCAGGGGATGGCCCATTCAATTGTGGATACACCAGGTTTGAGAGGCTAGCAAGACCACCAAGTAGACTTGTCATATGAGTCAGGTAAGAGGTTTAGGCTTAGAATATGGATACCAGAGTTATCAGCATATTCAGTAACACATAATAACTGAAGTCTTAAAAGTGGAGATCACCAAGGGAGTGTATCTAGAATTAGAAGGGAAAAGGACTTAGGAGAGAACCCTAAGGGATTCCTACATTTGATGTCCAGAGTAAAGTAAGTCAACAAAGGAGCCTGAGGGGTGGCTCAAGTCAGACATAGAAAGCTAATACAGAACCAAGTCAGACATTCAAGATTCTCTTTATATAGGGGGAGGTAGGATTGAAATGACAGTAAGCTTCATCCCAGGTTGTTTTGCCAGACATGAGCTATGAAAGTATACTGGAAGGAAGAGAAGAGTAGCAACGAGGAAGTATAGTCAGCAATGGCTACAGGATTGGCTGAAGTAATGAACCATAGAATCCAAGCTGGAGAAGGCAGCAGGAAAAGCAAAGAGGAAAAAATGAGGAGAATGATTTTCTTGGAAGGATAAAGCACGTGGTGCTATGGGTAACACAAGGGCTGGTTTCAAGGTATAGGTAATATTCTATTTCTTAATGGTGATGTAATATGGGGTATTGCTTTATAATTATTCTTTAAACTGTATGAGTATGTTCTGTTTAATCATCTACAGGTAAGAAAAATCTCACTGTCAAAGGAAAACACATGCTTCCAAAACATGATTATTCCAAATGTAGTAGATACCCCTGGTACCTGGAGTCACATGCCTTTGAACCACCTCTGGTTGCAGTTGCAGTGGACAGGCCTCTTTGAGCTCAGACTTACCTTATTTAGCTGACAATGCTACATTGAGCTTATCATCAAGGGAATAGCTCTTGTTTTCCTACTTTCTATCCAAGGGATTTCTCTGACATGCCAGGAGCCCACAAATCCTGTGGGCTAATAACCCAGCCTAGAACTTTTGATGATGAGCAACTCTCAACCAATGGAAAATGAGAGCCTATGATTATATTTTTAGCTTCTCTTTCTTCAAGAAGATAGTTTGGGGCAGCTTTCTCCATGCTTCTTGAGAAAGGGGAAAGGTTCTGGCAGAATCCAGGCCTTGTTGCCTATAATAGTGGTCTCAGTAATACACATTATGTTGGCATTTCAGCCTTCTCTGTCTCACTTTTCTCATCCTTCATTCCTGCTTCCCAGAGATCAGCCCCCATGTATTATTGTACCCAAGTCCTTGTCCAGGCTTTGTTGTCAGTGGACACAACGATGATAATAATAATTAAAAAAACAGTGGAAAGGACTAATAGAGGAAGAGATCATAAGAGGTGAAGAAATTTTCTCTGTATGCCAGACACTATATTTAATGGCCTACTTAAGGGTTCCATTTACAGGGCACCTGGGTGGCTCAGTGGGTTAAGCCTTTACCTTTGGCTCAGGTCATGATCTCAGGGTCCTGGAATCAAGCCCCACATTGGACTCTCTGCTCAGCAGGAAGCCTGCTTCCTCCTCTCTGCCTGCTGCTCTGCCTACTTGTGATTTCTCTCTCTGTGTCAAATAAATAAATACAATCTTAAAAAAAAAAGTTCCATTTACATGTTTCAAAAATAACCACATGATTTCTCCTGCAATCAAATTTAGCACCTCTCATCCTATAACACAACCTTGGGAATCATTTTTGACACCTTTCCCCTTCACTGCTGCTGGACATCCATCACTAAATCCGATTGATCTTCTCTCCTAAAGATTTCTTGGATCAGCTTTCCTCTTTTGATTTCTCCTACACTGCCCTTTCCCAATCCATCATGTCATTCTTAGACCATTACAGTAGCCTTATATTGGGATCAGACCATAGTCCCGGTTTGCCCTGGGCAGACATGGGTTGTGTCCATTGTCCCAGGGTAAGTAATTGTGCCCTCTTTGACTCAACACTATCCAACTTTTCATGATAAATAATATGGTCACTCCAAAAGAAACTAATCTCTCCTTCATTCTTTCTCTCCTACAGAGTGTAGCCATGTAATCCTTTCAAAATAGAAATTACAAAGCAGAATGCTCTTTATTTTATTATGTTAGTCACCATATAGTACATCATTAGTTTTTGATGTAGTGTTCCATGACTCATTATTTGTGTATAACACCGAGTACACATTACAACATGTGCCCTCCTTATGAAAGTCAAAATGTTTCCTACCTTATAGGATATCATGTAGTGTTATCTTTCCCATTCCATCACCCTCTGACAGATGCCATGTACTGTTCGCTATCCTATTTTCACATTGGCCTGTTTTCTGCTTCATTGTTGTGTTTTGTTTAAGTGACATCTTTTGCCTGCTGTTTACAATGGTAATAGTGAAATCCTCTATTGCCATTGTAAACAGTATGATTCACACTTTTCTTGCAGAGCACATGTCAAATCTTCCATTTTTTCTGGAATAATTCAGATTTATATTGGTCTTCTCCCTTTTTTAAAAAAAGATTTTTGTATTTGTTCATTTGACAGAGAGAGAGAGAGAGAGAAAGAGAGAGCGAGCAGGATCGGGAGAAGTAGACTCCCCACTGAGCAGGGAGCCTGACACAGGACTCAATCCCAGGACCCTGAGATCATGACCTGAGCTAAAGGCAGACACTCAACTGACTGAGCCACCCAGGTTCCCGGTCTTCTCCCATGATAGTGAGCTTCGTGAAGACAGACTCGAATCTTTTTTACTTATCTTTGAATCCACATTACCTGAGAATGAATGAGAAGATAAGAAATAGAAACCAGAATTCTCTTTCTATTATAGGTTCTGAAATCACACCTGATCACTGCAAGCAGGGCTAGGGACAAAGAGGGATCCCTTGATTCCAGGCCCCAAAGGATTCTGGAAACAAAAGAAAGTGTCAAGGGGAGTACAAAAGAGAAGTGGGAAGTGCATGGTTGTTGTAAGAAAGGAGGTATGTGAAGAAGTAGCAATAAACATGTAATTAAGTGTTCTTCTTACTCCAGCCACAGAGTTACCCAGAGGAGCTAAGAAATTCAGAGGGATTAAATACCCTGCCCAAGACTTAATAGCAAACTAAGGGCTAATTTAATAGACCCTAACCCAACTGTACCCCTCTCACTCTCTTACTCTTTGCCTGGCTCTGTTTTTGTTTATTCCCTTTACTATCCTCTAAAATCATTTAAAATTTGTATTTGTTTCTCGTCTCTTTTCTCTGTCAAGATATAAGCTCCTTCAGGCAACAGACTGTGTTAGGTTTACCACTATATCCTCTGAGTCTAGAATGATGGTGTCCAGGAGCCAGTGGGCTTGCAGAAGTGTTGTCAAATGTTTCTTAGTCCAGTGATGCCTTGATTTCTAGACTCAAAAGTATCATAGCAATTTTTAAAAAGGGAGGAGGGGAGGTTTTCAAGTATTTTTTATCATTCAACCCAATTTTAACCAATTTATTTTGTGGTCTGACTGTAAGAACCATGAAATGCCTTTCCAGTGTATTATCATCCTCAATATTTCTACCTATAAAAGAAGAACAAAGATATTATTTGAGAATAAAAAATAGTACAGTGGTAGACAAAATCAGTTTAATCTGTTTCTATGGAAGTTGTCATATGACCCCTGTCTCCAGCTCTGCTTGCTGAAGAGTCATTGTTTCCTTACAACAAATTGGTCACTTTCATTTCTTCTCACCTCTAAGTCTTTTCAGTTCTTTATATTTCATTCAAACATGTCTCTTTTCTCTTGATTTTTGTTCTTAGTCCCTCATTTTTTACTTCCTTTGTCATCCTATGTGATGTGAAGGATCTGCCAGCCCACATCTTTTAATATATTGTCTTACCAGTGTTTATTGTTTTGTCACATGTGCTCTGTAGAAATCCACTGGTTTTCTAAGTTTCTATATTCCTGTCCTTTTTTATGGTTTGTTTGCTCCTTGACATGAATTCCCATGCTGTACTAAGGGTTGTATTTCTTCTATATTTTTATTTTTAAAATGTTTTTTTGTTTTTGTTTTTCTGTATTTTTCAAATCGTGGTTAAAAATATATAATCCGAAGTTTACCATCTTAAATCACTTTAATACCAGTTTAGTGTATTACAGAATCTAAGGTAAAGACTACTAAAATTTTGCCAATGATTATCTCTAGTTTAGACTTCTCTCCTAAATTCCAGACTCATATTTCCACCTGCCAACCAGCTACCATTTAGACATTCTACAAATACTTCAAATCCAGCATGCCTGAATCTGATATTATCATTATCTTTAGAAAATCTACTCCTTTTACTGTATTCTCTGTTTTGGTTTGTGGTACTAGTATCCACCAACTTAGAAATCAAGTGGTCATTCTGGCCCTTTTTTTATTTCTTACTGTTAAACAACCAATCAGCAATCTTGTTGATCCCAAAAGCCAAACAACCCTGAACTTTTTAAATTCAGCTCCCCTGTTTTGTTTTAGGGATCATCTGCCAAGCCTCATCATTGGTTTTCCTGTCTCAACCTACCTTACACAAGGGAAGTTCATTAAAAATGAACTTTTTTACATGCTAATTCACATTATATTGGGTTGTATAATGGTTACCTTTCTACTCCAGGGTAAAAGCTCAGCCCCTCAGCATGGTACACATCTTTTGCAATTTGGTACTGCTAGGATGTCCGTGTTATTTCCTACATCTTCCATCACTCCCTTGCTAATCAAATGATACTAAACTCTGTGTAGTTCCCCAGTCATCAAATGCTGCCTTTCTATTTTAACAAATATCATTTCCTCCATTAGAAAAGTACTTGTCACCATTCACTTTTGGTAAACTCATCCTTAAAATTCAACTCAAAATATTATTTGCATGTATAACTTCCTTCCTGCCCCATCCTTCTCTATACTACCATTTTGATACTTACCTCTCCTTCAACAAATATTGTTATATTGTACTGAAATTTGTTGTCGGCATATATGTCTCCAACTAAGATAGAAACTTCTTTTTTTTAAAGATTTTATTTATTTATTTGACAGACAAAGATCACAAGTAGGCAGAGAGGCAGGCAGAGAGAGAGGGGGAAGCAGGCTCCCCGCTGAGCAGAGAGCCCGATGTGGGGCTCGATCCCAGGACCCTGGGATCATGACCGGAGCTGAAGGCAGAGGCTTTAACCCACTGAGCCACCCAGGCACCCTAGAAACTTCTTAAATATGGGAATAATGGCTTCTTTATTTTTGTGACCCTGGCGATGTGTTTAGTAGTTAAGATGTTTTGGACTGCAAGAAAGACATTATCCATTCAGAGTGGCTTCAACAATAACGATAATTAACCTCATATAACTGGAAGTTCAGAGATTAGAGCAGACTCCAGATGCAGTACAAACAGCTCTGACACTCTTTCTATATGATTTTTCTTTAATCATATTTTTACTTTGTGTCAGCTCTGTCCTCCTTACTAGTCTCTCTCCAGGTTTCAAGATGGCTGCCAGTATCAAATGGGGCAACATGATTTTTTGTTACTCTGAGAGACAGAATCTCTTACCTGAAAGATAGGTTAAGAGATTTATCTACCAGTTAGATCATTCAATGCAGATTATGTGTATCTACTCCTATACCATCAATATTCAGAGTGATGTCAGGGACTGATTGACTTAAACTTTATGTTCCATTACCAAAGAAAATGATTGGATTATTTTGATTGGCTTAGAATCTAAACCTGAAATGAATTTAAATCCACCTGTAGAATTGAGGGTGGAGTCCATGAAAGCCTGAAGAGAACTGAAATTCTCCTAGGAAGTAGAAATGCATTCTCCTAGGTAGTAGAAAGGGGCATCACAGTATTCACTCCATTGGCATGGTGTTGGACCCCAAGAAATGTAGTTAATATTTTCTTAGTGAACCTATGAAAGACAGCCTTATCTTCAAGCTGTGTGTAAAGTAGGTGACAATGAGAAAGATTTTTAGAAGAGTTAATCATATACAAGTTAATCATCCACATTAGGAGGCTTTTCCTAAATTTAGTGTCTTGTCCTTTTCTTGACCTTTACCTGAGTCTTATCTTGGCCTAAATCTGGACGTTAGTAGAAGCCATTTTGTTTTATTTTAGCAATTGGTTTAACAACATTAATTGGGATGTATATAGCTCAGCTGAGGAAAAAATCGTTAATAAGCTTATCATCATAAGATATTGTAAAGGAAAATGATACTTTCATACAACTATTCTGCTTTTTAGTGTATTCTCAATTTCTGCAGACCTAATAAAAAGGGATTATCTGGGCATCCTATAAGTTTAATTTTGAAAAACAAGAAACCATGAATAATGGAAATCATTTCAAAACATCTTCAACTCATATCTAAAATATGAAACAGCTAAATCAGATGTTCTTAATAATTTAATCAGTGAAGCATAACTGGAGGATTTAGAAAAAGTGCCTAAACTATGAAAAGATTCTTCAACTGCTGCTTAATGTCGATATCAAGTTATTTCTTACCCTGGCCAACAGCCAAGCTATTCCCTGGCCACATCCACTTTTCAGCATTTAGTGATCCTCTCAATCATTCTGATCACAGCCCCAGGAATGTTTCACAGCAACTCTGCAATAATAGTATATTGCTATTAGGTCTTGAATTTTGAGGTAGTTTATCTTCCAGAAAGGATATGAATAGAGCAATAAGACCAAGGAGACTGACCAGGATTTTAGACATATACTATAATTGTAATCAATTTTAATACCACTTTCCATACCCTAGTTTTGTTCTAAACCAGTCCAACTATGTTATAGTCTCAGATAATACAATGTTAGAACTTTTTTCAAAATAAAAAGTTGTTAGAAAAACTTATATATAAGTTCCTTAGCATTTAACCCTAAAGAGTAAACTTTTAGTATTTCTTGTGTATCTAGAATATGATTTTTCTCTGTTATGAATTATATGTATAGTTTAATGAGAAAAAAATAACTTTGTTATCTTACTTAAAATGCCTTGGAAATAAATTTATCAACACATTCATCTACATGTCTCTGATTAGGTACAGACCTTTCACCAAGTTAATAATTATTCAATAATAATATTTGAATGAAAGACATTCTATTAAACTGAATTCATACTATCAGATTCACATGAGAAAAGGTTTCTTATTTGTGAACCCATCATTTCTTTTTAGAAAATATTCTAAATGGAAATGAAATCCCCATGTTGATTTCTAATAATAAAAAATTTTTTTGAAAACGTTTTTTCTGTTTTGACAATTCTGCTTTAGTGAAGATAATCAGAAGTGATTTAATAGATTAAGAAATAATTTTAAAGTAACAGATGCAATTTGGTTTTCATAATACAAGTAGTAAATCTTCAATTTTTGTCCTAAGATAAATAATTCATATGAAGTGATAGGAATTGCTTTGTGAAGGTCCAGGAGATGTAGTTATTCCCAGTGGGCTTGATAACATCTACCCCATTGGATGGTTGGGTGGTTAAAATATGTAAAGCTTCTAGCACCGATCTCATGTTCTAAGAAACTTTTGGGCAGAGGTAAATCCCTTAACTCCTAAAGTAAGCCTAGCTGATCACACACATCTGCTTTTTGATTTGCAAGGACTCTTGAACACACCTCTTGAGAATATTAAGGATCTTCTAAACTATATGTAAAGCAATTCAATGTAAGATTTACAATGCTCAGAGGTGCCAGATTTTAAAGTTTAGCATTGGAATTTCCACAAATTCCTTCCAATTCTAGAATTTTGTGATTGGTGCAATAAATAATAATATGAGGAAATATGTTATCAAACACACAGAAACTTTTTACATTAAGACTGTGATCAACATAGGAATTCAGTAAAGGGGAACATCAGGGTAACTCATGTCAACAGTGTCTTCAGATGTGAGACTCTAATCATAATGAATAAGAAGGATTAGAATAGGTGAAGAAGATAGTTAAATCTGAGGAACAGCTTGGCCAAATTTATTTTGAAAAGGATGAAGGCATTTTTTTTTTAAGATTTTATTTATTTATTTGACAGAGATCACAAGTAGGCAGTGAGGCAGGCTTAGAGAGAGGAGGAAGCAGTCTCTCTGCTGAGCAGAGAGCCTGATGCAGGGCTCGATCCCAGGACCCTGGGACCATGACCTGAGCTGAAGGCAGAGGCTTTAACCCACTGAGCCACCCAGGTGCCCCAAGAATGAAGGCATATTAAATACTGCAGGAAGAGACTGGCTAGTCTGAGATAACATGTGCCCTTGGGGTAAGTAGTGGAAAATAATTTTCCGTAAGTAGAATGGGGACAAATTCAAGGTTTTAGATATAGTTCTTAGGTGTTGCTTAACCTTTGTCTTCTCCTTACCCCTAACCCCACAGTCTCATTACCCATGGTGGTGACAATCACCTTTCTGGTTGGGGGTATTCACATCAGGCACAGCATATATAAAAGTGAGTGCAGTTGACTATAGGATAACCAAACTCAAGTGTCCCAGTTTTGACTGTGCCTTTTGTCTCCCAGTTAGAAAACATATATAACAACTGGGTTTTATAACACCCAGTTGCTCTCCACAACACATACACAGCTGGGTGTTGTGTAAGACTGATGAATCACAGAACTGTACCCCTGAAAAAAATAATACATTATATGTTAATTTAAAAAAAAATAAAAAGAAAATCATATCAGAATGTAAGTAAGTCAGTATTTCAAAAATTCTGAGTCTGCTCTAATTTTTTAAAAGATTTTATTTGAGAGAGAGAGCAAGAAAGAACAAGAGGTGAGGGGTGGGGGTTATAGGCAGAGAGAGAGGAAGAAGCAGACTCCCTGCAAAGCAGGGAGTCTGACAAGGGCCTTGATCCCAGGACCCAGGATCATGGCCTCAACCGAAGGCACACACTTAACCAACTAAGCCACCCAGGTGCCCAAGGCTGTTCTAATTTATAAACCTAATAAATTATTTCAAAAATTGAGTTTCTTCTGGCTTTGATGCTACCCATCTTCAAAAGATTATGATATTGTTGTTAGTTAACACTGAAACTGAAACCAACTGTAAGGGGAAGGAATAGGCGTTCTGATGATAGTCTATCAGAGTGGTATTGTGAAGTCGTCATTAACATTATAGAGGTTCTCAACCTAGGGGCTGGAGATAATGGAGATTTCCCAGAATTATGAAAAGGATTTCTCAAATCTCTGAGCACATCAAATATTGAATGTGGATCAAATAAGTGACTTGTCTCCCACATATATGTAGCAGATATTTTCAGAGCAATATGAATACCACTGCAATTTTAAAAAAATACAAAATCATATTGAAGAATTACCACATTCAGGATACCTGGGTGGCTCAGTGAGTTAAGCATCTGCCTTCAGCTCAGGTCATGATCCCAGGGTCCTGGGAAGGAGTCTGGCACTATGCTCCCTGCTCGGCGGGGAGTCTGCTTCTCCCTCTCCCTCTGCCCCTCACCCCTGCTTGTGCTCTTTCTCGCTCTCCTCTCTCTCTCAAGTAAATAAAGTAAAATAAATCTCTTAAGAAAGTATTACTAAATTCAGAATAAATTTATTTTTGTCATTTTATCTCAGTCTGTGCATACTAGATACACAATTATTATGCATAGGCATGTGATTATATTTGAGATTTTAAAGACATGCTCATAATATTGTAAACCACTGGCACAGTAAAAAGATAGCTAAATTGGGAAATGATAGACCTGAGATTTGTTCCTCATTTGGTCTCTTGCCACCTGGAGCTTGGGAATCTTGGACAAACTGTTCAACACTTTGGACTTTGGTTTTTCCTTCATTGCCAAGTGATTGGATTTTTTTTTTAATGACACACTTTTGAGAATACTACCAGATATAGCATCTATGATCATAGGTGTATAAAATAGGCAAACTTTTCAGAAAATATTTTCAAGTGTTTGTAACATATCTACAAGGCTTTGGAAATGAAGTCACTGATAACTTATTTTTATAAAATGATTTACTTATTTTTGTGATTGGCGAGACAAGAATCTGAATCAGTAAGCCCCAAAGATCATTCCTGAAAATGGATGAATGATAGAACTCTGATTTGTTACCATGTCATCTGTTAAATTCACCCAGTTGTGGTAACCTTGGAGCCCCCATTGGCAATCACAAAGATTATCCATTTCAGCCATAGGGTCTCTGAGGGCTTCAGTCTTTATTCCCTTCCTTCCATTCCAATTATAATTCAACTTGAATGGGAACATCAGGCTCCAAGTAATAAGTTAGACCTACTTTTTCTTTGGGAATTGGCCTTCCTGGCTAGCTGCTTCTGGTGACTTTTTTATATTGCACAAAACATACATTTTATGTATTAAATTCATAGAAAGTAACAATTTGTTATTAAGAATAGCTATGGAAATGTAACGTAATCATGCTTTGAGGGAGGGCAAAGTAGGAAAAACAACTTCGGTGACTTTTTTCATTCTTTCTACCACAGAACAGGGCAAAAATAAGTAACTTTACCAATTTAAAGCTATGTACACATGTATATGTTCCTCAAAACTGCATAGTTCCTTTGCTTTATATTTTTTCTAGTTTGATAAACCCTAGATAGGAGTTAATGTTTCAATCAGGTTTATTTCTTTTATGTGACTCACTTTCGACTAACAAGTTAAAGATTCTAGAACATAACTTAATGAAAAATTTCCCCCTCTGTGTCTTTTGGTCTTAAAATAATGAGGCAATATAATAAATAATAATAAATAAATGATAAACTTCATTTATTTGAAAGTTTATTTTTCAAGTAACGTTTTAAAATGAAAAATTTGGTGTAATTCTGTATCATTTTTTAAAAGATTTTATTTATTTATTTGAGAGAGAGAGAGTGAGAGAAAAGTCTGTGAGTAGGAAAGAAGCAGAGGGAGAGGGAGAAGCAGACTCTGCACTGAGAACAGAGCCCATTGTCAGACTCCATCCCACGACCCTGAGATCATGATCTGAGCTGAAATCAAGAGTTGGATGCTTAAAGGACTGAGCCACCCAAGTGCCTCTCCTGATATCTTTTCTGTAAAATATTGCCATTGTAGAAAAAAGTACTGGTATTAGTAGGGGTTGAATGATTTACAGATTACAGATTTTTTAGAGGAATTAATATTAGCCCTGATCTGATGAAATTTTCTAATTTTAAGCAGCAAAAATAAGAGGTTTAGAATAAACCAACTCTAATAGAGTACAGCTTCACAGATTTTTTAAGTCAACAAAGGATGCTATGTTCCTATTTCAGAAACCATAAACTGTAGACTCAGGGCTTTTCCAGGCTCTCTTTACCGTCTTCATTTGAATCCCATTCATCTAGAAGATTAAGACAATGAGATTCGAGTCCAAAGCAATAGCAAGTATGTGCATGAAAACTACCACACTACTGCTCCTGGGAGTTTTGCCACTTCAATAGCATGATTTATAACCATTCAATAATATCTTTTTATTTATTATTCTACTTTGAAAAGGAATTTGAGATGGTTTGGTGGGCATGATTTAAATAAACACACATCAAATCATTTTTTTTTTTTTTTTTTTTTTTTTGCTTATTACAGGCAGTTTTCCCTACGTAATTGGTACTTGTTTTCTACCGTTGAATTTTGGTTCCTATTGTATATTTGGTTGTTATTGCACTTGTGGGCATGTTGTGCTTTCCAACAAGTTAAATGAAAACAAGTATTGGTTTTGATGTAGCTAGTTTCACTACTTCAGTTGCTGTGTTTGCCATACCTACAGTTCATAACGTGTTTACTGACCCAGAACTTTAGAAGCTAAGTTTAGCTCAGCATAGTCACCTCAAACCAACATAAGAGAGTGGTTACATTTCCAATGTCATTATGGAGACAGAGTTCAAGACTTCAGTATTTGGATTTGTCGAGTTCTTTGGTGTTTTACTTATAAGATGTGTTTAGATTTCTCTTAAACTGCAACTCAGATGATAAATTGAAACTCAAGTATAACCAAAAAGTATAAAACTTGTTATAAGCCCATAAGTAAGAAATAAGCCACCAATAATCTTCATGGGTTTTTTTGTCATTTTCCAAAGCATTCAGTTGAAGATTGAACATTATAACATCTGATACCAATAAATAATTATTTTTAAATGCTAGTCTAAGATTAAAAGCCTAGAAACATCATGTTACTTTTAGGTATGAGAAACAAACTATTATGTACATAGACCAAAGGAATTGTGTCTTAGGTTGGATTCCTTGGAAAGCAGTCCCTGAGGACAAAAGTTGCATACAGAATGTTTACTGGGAACTATTCTTGGTAGATCTACCTACAAGAAAGTGAGGGGGGCAGTACTGGGCAGAGGGGAGAGACTGACCCACAGTACACTTGGTACAATAGTGTAAGCCAATCTGACAGGAAGCAGTGGAGCTGGATTTGTCCTTCAGTGCTGTCTTCAGTTGAGACACATGAGCTTGAACTTGGTATCCATGCAGTAAGAGCAAGCCCCAGGAAGAAACACAGCTGTAATCCATTAACAGTCATTATTAGTAGTATTTGGGATCCATCTACTCCAGGGGAAAGCCTCAATGGAGCACCATAGTACCCACTACAGGTACATTTTGGCATATTCTGATTACCCCACAAATGTTACAAAGAGGATATAAAGGAGTAATAATGACAGAAAAATGTATTGGTCATCTTCCACTGAGCCTTAGTATATCAGAAACACTCTCTTTAAAAAAAAAAAAAAAAAAGATTTACTTATTTATCTGAGAAAGCGAGAGAGTAGGAGGAGGGGCAAAGAGAGAAAGGGATAGAAAGAGAGAGGCAGACTCCCCCCTGAGCTGGGGGTGGGGGGTGCCCAAGCTTATTTATCAGAACTACTCTTGTTTATAAGATGGTCTTTATTTTGGTATTCAAAGATCTCTTTTAAATCTCCTTAACCTGGAAAGGAAAGAATAATTTCATATTTTGGCTGGTGCGTGTATTTCACTTTTTCAAAATGTGGCAAAAAACACATTAATACAAAATTTACTATCTTAACCATTTTAAAGTAGATGGTATAGTAGCATTTACTATATATACATTGTCATATAAAAGACCTCTAGAAATTATTCATCTTATAAGAACAAACTCTGTAGTAAATAACAGAATTTTCTTCTTTAAGGCTAAATAATATTTCATTGTATGGATATACTCCATTTTTTTGTTATCCATCAGTGGACATCTAGGCTGTTTCTAGCTCTTGGCTATTGTGAATAACATGTAATGAACATAGGGGTATCCAAATATCTCTATGTCTTTGAGATCCTATTTTTAATTCTTTTAGATGTAGATTCATAAGTGGAATGCTGTGGTCATAGAGTACTTCTATTTTTAATTTTTTGAGGAACCTCTATACTGTTTTCCACAGCAGGTGCACCATTTCATATCCCTGCCAACAGTGCACAAGGACTCCAGTTTTTCCACATTTTCAGTAACACGTTCTCTTGCTCTCACTCGTTGTCTCTCTGATAGCAGCCATACTGACAGGTGTGAGGTGATATCTCATTGTGATTTTGATTTGCATTTCCCTGATGATGAGTGATGTTGAGCATCTTTTCGTGTGCTTGTTGGCCCTTCATCTTCTTTGGAAAGATGTCTATTCAACTCCTTTGCAGATTTTTAATGGGGTTATTTATTTTTCATGAATTCCCTTTTAATCACCCAAGTCCAAGCCTTCATTCTTAAAATACAGATTGCTTGGAAACCTCTATCTAATTTAATAGATTTTTATTTTGGAGAAGTATGTTAATTTATCTGAATTTTAGTTTCCTCTTTTACATATTGGTAGTAATGATGCTCTCCCAGATCTCCCAGATGCTCTGCTCAGATCGAAATGTTGTGAAGAATCAACAGAAAAAACGACTAAAAAGACATTTTTACACTGTTTAAAGTTCTGTAGAAATATAAGGTATTATGAATTCGGAACTAAAGAATCTACACTTTCTGACTACTTAATGTAGTATATCTCCATCCCTTACTGTTCTCCATAATGTAGTGCTTTGTATGTTGTGCCTCTTTATTATCTTGATAACAACAGCAGGAAGTGTTGGGTGAGACCCTACTATGTGTCAGACATTGCACTGATTTTGGTGAGGAAGGAAAAGACAAATCTAACACTTACGTTAAGTAGCTGACTTCACCTTACAAGTGAGGCTTATGAAGGCATAGCACATGTATAACAACTTTAAGAACTCATTGCTAGTGGGACACCTGGGTGGCTCAGTCAGTTAAGTGTCTGCCTTTGGCTCAGATCATGATCCCAGGGTCCTGGAATCAGGTCTAGCACCAGGCTTCCTGCTCTGAGGACAGTCAGCTTCTCCCTCTGTATGACGCTCCCCCTGCTCATGTTCCCTCTCTCTTTCTGTCAAATAAATAAATAAGATCTTTTTTTAAGCAAAACTCACTGCTAGTTACTTTAATACTTAGAGTAAAAAGGTAACTTAGTCCCCAAAATAAGAGACTCCTTTAGACTAAATGGTATAGAGGGCTGCTTACCTGGCTTTGCTCATGCTTGCCTATAAAATAATATATCTAATAATCAGGTAGGAGCAACTCTGTTAAAAATAAATAAATAACAGATTGGGTTCTTTAGTTCAGGATTTTTTTATAGTGTTAACATTTTCAGTAAAAAAGCAATAATTTTCCTCTAATTATAACTGTACAGTGTTCCCTAGATGGTTATACCCAAATGGAGAAATGGATTTTGGAATTGATGATCATCCTTTATCAGTAGCATACTCTTCATTATGATCTGGTCTGGCTTTTCTTCCCTTGTCTTCTGCACTGGGTTCCCTGTTTCATGACTGTCTTTATTAGGTTCTCTACTTTGCTCATTTGCAAAGTTAAGTGCACACTAAAAGTGAATTTTTAGTAAAGACATTGCCTTTCAAATATCTTATAAAATACCGGCTGCCTCATTTATAGGCATCATTGAATGAGCAAGTGTATCTTCAATTCTCTGTCACACTTGAAGACTCTTTGTTTCTTAGCTGTGTTCTATCTGCTGTGTCAGCATTTGTTTTATTTCTGTAACCATGGGATAGGCATTTTATTTTATTTTATTTTATTTTTTAAGATTTTATCTATTTATTTGACAGAGAGAAATCACAAGTAGGCAGAGAGGCAGGCAGAGAGAGAGGAAGGGAAGCAGGCCCCCTGCTGAGCAGAGAGCCCGATGTGGGATTCGATCCCAGGACCCTGGAATCATGACCTGAGCCGAAGGCAGCGGCTTAACCCACTGAGCCACCCAGGCGTCCCGGGATAGGCATTTTAAATCCCATTTTGGATACATGTCTTTGATAGGCAGAAATGGATGTTGTATTGGTTATCTATCACTGTGTAAGAAGCTACCCCCCCCACACAAATATAGTGGCTCAAAATAAGAATCCCATATATTTTTTTAATTTTTTATTTTTTATAAACATATATTTTTATCCCCAGGGGTACAGGTCTGTGAATCACCAGGTTTACACACTTCACAGCAATCACCAAATCACATACCCTCCCCAATGTCCATAATCCCACCCCCTTCTCCCAAACCCCCTCCCCCCAGCAACCTATTCATAAATTTGGGGCTCTGCTTTGGGCCAAGCTTATCTAGATGGTTCATTTACTAGTCTCACCTGGACTTATTTGTATATTTATAGTTAGCTGGTGCTTGCTGGCCTCACTCATGTATCTAGCACTTGTTGGTTGTTGGATGAAACAATGGGTGTGACAGGGTCACTTGCCTGTCCTTATTTAGTAGGCTAGCATAGTTCACATAGTGGTGAAAAGGATAGCCAAACATAGCCCAATGTCCAAGCATTTCTCAACCTTTTGTGTGTGTCCTGTTTACTAATATTCTTTTGGCCAAAACAAGTTACTTGGCCAATCCATATTTAAGCAGTAGAGAAATACACTATAGCTCTTGTTGGGAGGATCTGGAACATCTTATTATAAGCTCTAGGTGAAGGAAAGGAAAGAATTTGTGGACATTTATTCTCTATCAGAGATACTTTTATTTTTATCACCAAAGCCTTTATTGTGTAATATCATTCAGCATTCCCTGGTAGCTTTAGCTTTGGATATCTACTGTTTCTTCAGCACCTGCCCTATATCGTGTACATAAAAGAAGCACTTAAAAATCTCGCTTAACCTATACTTCTAACATAGATCTCAAACTTGGCAAGATGTAAAGGATGTCCAGTAAAAAGGCTAAAGAAGTATATGATCCCCCCCCACCACCACCACAACACACACACACATTGTAGGAAGGGAAGAGAGAGGTAAAAAAAAAAAAAAAAAATTGAAAAAGCCTTTGGTCAGTGGTACTAAACCAGAGGCAAATTTTTTCCCTTCAGGAGACATTCAGTCCTGTCTGGAAACATGACTGGTTGTCACAACTGGGAAGGTGCTCTGGCCAAGGATACTGATAAACATCCTGCAGTACACATGACAACACACATCAAAGAATTATCCAGACCAAAATGTCAGCAGTGCTCAGGATGACAAAATTAGCTTTTTACCAAATGCATGTGGGAAAAAATTTATAATGTGACACAGAAGGGCACTTAGAAGATGCAAATTAAAAAAAAAGAAAAGGCAAGGGTTATTTCTGTCTTCAAATTAGTGAAAGAAGAATACATGTTTGGATGAAGTCAGATTGGAGTTATTTCTCAAGAATATTATTGAACTTCGGGGAGGAAGCCAGATCCACTTCATTGCCATAATCCATGTTTTTATGGCTCGTTCAAGGTGATTTTTCCCCAGCTAGAATTGATATTAGATGTATTTGGTGGGTGCTATATATTTTAAACTGTAGCTCTTGCAGCCAAAAGTATTTGAGTAGTTAATAATTTTTTTTATATTGAATGAGACATGTAGAGAAAGTATCAAATGACCAGATCATTTTCAGAAATACGTATCCTGGTTAATCACATTGTCTGCACGTTGCCACTTGTTAATGTGAGATCTGGAGCAGATATTACCTTCCTGTAAAAGGAAAATACCTACCCTGAATATTGTTGGGTAAAAATTTAATAAAACATGGCTTATAAATAACCTTGCCTGGCACATAAGAAACGTTGAGTAAATGATAGTGGTTATAGTGTTGGCGGTAATCTCTCTTCCTTCCCAGTAGGAGCAATATTTCTCACTTGGATTATATTCTTAGTTGCAGGAGAGGATCAGTTTAAAGTGATAAAGTAGCATTACTGAGCTTTAAAAATCTAGGGCTTTCACAGCTAACAATTTTTTTTTTCATAAAATCCAGAAAAACAGGTGGGTAAGCATGAATCCTTGAGTTCTGATTCTCTAGGCCTTGCCCACAGATAGCACATGGCCTTATGATGCTAAAATGTAAATAATCAGTGATAATTGAGTCACCTATTTTATTTCTGCTTTAGAGTAAAAAAAGAAGATAGACAAAGGTAAATGTTTATGGATTTGTAACAGTTATTTCTAATTACCCACCTATGTGTGAAAATGACAAATATTTAGAGCCAAGAAGTGAGGTTCTTCCTCCCCCATGCACTAGAGATTTTCTTTTTCTGTCCAAGCATGATTCTTAACTTTGTTAGCACGTACTCTCCAACTCTTACATATTTCATATTTCATTAAGCCACATGCCATTCTTTCAGATATTCAAAAATAAAAGCTTTCCCCAGTGTTGTTTACCTGAAGAACAGTTACTTTAAGTACTGGTGACCTGCAGGTACCTAAACAGTCTCTCCTGTTTATGTGATTATGTGAAGCAGTAAGGCAGTTTGACCACCTATATGGAATGGAACTTTTAGGTATTTTTGCTAGTGTGAGTCCAGTAATTTATCATTTAGTCAGTGCACTGAGTTTTCACTAAGAAAAGTAAAGAAAACAAAAACATTACCCATATTCACACAACAAAGCAAGGAATAGAATATGGGCTTCTTGCTTTTTTATCAACTCAAGGAGACCTGTGAATTACAGAAACACCACATGTGAACACTTCAAAGGAAGTATGCCAAGCACATTGTGTGTGTGTTTTTTAAAAGATTTAGTAGCTCCTTTAAAGCTCTAAGTATAGCTGTTAGTCTGACTAATCATGTACCCCTGAAACCAATTAAATTTGTGGACTGGAGAAATATGCTTCAAACACTTCTGAAAAAATGAGAGTTGCCTCCTAAAACCAACACCTTTTAATTAACAAAATACTCAGAGAAAAGCTGTGGTTTGCAATAGTTTGTTACACCTACTGTTATTCATGCTACTATTCTGGTGTGCCAAACTCAATTCCTTCCACCTATTTTGGGCTTGACTTTCTCTGCTTAACTATAGAAAGAAAACACAGTTTTTAGTAGAGATTTTTAATTTCCTAACAAATGCATGGGAAACGCATTATGCTACAGTCATCAGTAGTCAGACAGTACAGGCTCTGTGTGTTGTGTATACATCTATCTATACAGATGAATACATGTATACACAATGTGTATCTCTCTCTGGCTTAATGATACACATTGTAATAGACATGGTTCTAGCATGAACTGGTAACTGGTTAAGCAGGAAAGACAGCAAAATCTGTCACTGGAAAGAGTTAATCATGTGACATCATAAGAACTCTTATCTGTTATGACCCCATCCTGGAAGAGATATTTCCCCCAACATACTTGAATTGAATAACCTTGGCCTCCATAGGGGTTTGGGAGATTGAGAACTGAAGTAGTCATTCTCAAGGCAAACTCCTTATGACCCTGGACAGTGACTTGAGGCAAGGGGTGAACATCCAGGTAAGCATACCAGACTGTGGGGCATTAAACGGGGCACAGAGGAAGGGGTACCTACTGGCTGGAGGGGAAGCCATTTCTCATTCTCTTTAGGGAGAACTTGGAAACTAATCCCACAAGTTCAGGTGAAAGATTCTGTGTAGTCATTTATGTGTCCTAACTCCTTACCTGATTGGTATTATGAGTTGAGAGAATTCTCAACAAATTATCCTTCCATCTTTTAAATTATGGGGGTTATCGGAAAACTCTGGGAGAACTAAATATTCCTTGCTTAAAGTCAAGATTATGTTGCTCAGTCTGGGAAAACCCACTGGAACTGCCCTCTTACAGATCTGACTAGCCAACACTTTACCTAATGAAGTGATTTGCTTCTGTTTCTAGCAGCATGACAGTGGAAAAGAAGGAAACTTGTTTTTTTTTTTTTTTCTTTTTACATAAAAGTAAAGACATCTGAAAATGCTGTACGAGTCAATATGGCATACATAATAAAATGAGATATTCTCAGGACCTCAAAAATTTCCCCTTTGAAACATCCTGCTTAATAAAAAAAATAAGAAAAATACATGCATGGATCTAGGGAGAAGTCTTCTTTCTTTTTAGGAAAAATGAAATATTTTAAATTGCATGCTAGGTACAGTTGGTCCTAATAAAATATAAACTAGATGGAAATTAACCTCTTTCTACTTTATGTTATAGCATTTATTTATTTACTCTTGGAGACCCAAAGTTTCTGAGTTTAGTAACATTCTCTTAGTTACTATCAATTACTACCTTCTAGCCAGTAGACAAACAAACAAAAACCTAATAATGATATAAGAGTTTCTTCTTAGTGATGATTAGATTTGAGTAGTAAAACATTAAAAACTTGCAGTGTTTAGTACCCCTCAAAGAATAATTTAATTCTATACCTCGTGAAGACATTTTGGTTATAGGCTTATCTTGGTTCTTTATAAATCACAGAAATGTAGAGTTGGGCTTTGATAAGGAAATGGAATATTTGGAGAAGGGAGAAGAGAGTTTGGGTAGGAGGGCACAAAAGTAAGAAATGCCCAGTGCTATTTGGAGAATATGGAATGAAGACTGAGGTGTTGGGATGGGGGGATGGGAAGAATGGAAGGAGAGGAGGCTGGAGTGAATTCTAGTTCAAAGAGATCAGAACCCAGAATGGCATGCTAATTTATAAAGTCAATATCCAGTAAACATTGTTAGAGCAGCAAAAGGAGAAGAAGAAAACTCACACAGTATATCTACTGGCAGAAGGATGCTAGGAGAAGACTTACATATATGAATTCATAAAATTCTTAGAACAATTTCATGAGATTGGTACTGTTTTCTCTATTATGTAGGTGAATACTCTGAGGATCACAGAAGTTTAATTTATCAAGCAGGATATAATCCCTTACTTCAAGAATCCTATAATCTCATCCAAGATTGTTTATCTAGGAAATGTTAATGCCAGCTGTCTGTGAGAGAAGTACTGTTATAATTGCCCTTTTACAGAGGAGTAAATTGAGAGTCAGAGTACTTAAGTAACCTGCCTAGTGTTACCCAGCTAAGTAATGGAGTGAGGATTGAAATCTAACAGTCTGACCCTAGATAGTCTGTTTTACACTCTGTTTCTTGATCCAGTGTTCTTTCCCGCTTTTTACCTCGCCCCTTGATAGAAGAGTAGGGAACCAAAAAAATTGATCGGTTCTATTTTCTCTCTTAATATTTGAACTTCATTGTCTGCCCCAAACAGTGGCTCTCCCTCCATTAGTTTCTTTTTTTTTTCATTTATTTATTTTCAGCATAACAGTATCATTATTTTTTCACCACACCCAGTGCTCCATGCAATCCGTGCCCTCTATAATACCCACCACCTGGTACCCCGACCTCCCACCCACCCCCGCCACTTCAAACCCCTCACATTGTTTTTCAGAGTCCATAGTATCTCATGATTCACCTCCCCTTCCAATTTACCCCAACCCCCTTCTCTCTAACTCCCCATGTCCTCCATGCTTTTTGTTATGCTCCACAAATAAGTGAAACCATATGATATTTGACTCTCTCTGCTTGACCTATTTCACTCAGCATAATCTCTTCCAGTCCCGTCCATGTTGCTACAAAAGTTGGGTATTCATCCTTTCTGATGGAGGCATAAGACTCCATAGTGTATATGGACCACATCTTCCTTATCCATTCATCCGTTGAAAGGCATCTTGGTTCTTTCCACAGTTTGGCGACCGTGACCATTGCTGCTATAAACATTGGGGTACAGATGGCCCTTCTTTTCACTACATCTGTATCTTTGGGGTAAATACCCAGGAGTGCAATGGCAGGGTCATAGGGAAGTTCTATTTTTAATTTCTTGAGGAATCTCCACACTGTTCTCCAAAGAGGCCTCCATTAGTTTCTTGTTCTGAAAATAGTTAAAATGACTTAAACAGTGAGATCCTAGGAATATTCTGTGTTCTAGACTTCGAGATATGATCCTTTGAGATTGTTGTCCTTTAGGGCTCCCCATGGTTAGAAGGCCTCTAAGTGTACTTCAAATCTTACTGTGCATGGATTTGTTTTTTTAGATTCATTCATTTATTCAGAGGACATCAGTTGAGCACCTACTGTATTCTAGTACCTATGCAAGGTGTAGGAGGTAGAGCTGTGAGCAGAAGGTACCTAGTACTCTCCTTCCTTTCCCACCGCTTTAGAGGTGTTTTCAGATGCTGAGTGCTGGAGGAGAGGAGACCAGCACTGAAGGGCCTGACTGGTTCATAAATTAAACCACCTGCCCATGACTGGGTGTATCCATGGCTACCTAGCTGACCTTTCAATCTCTTTGTAAATCTGTTTCAGCCAACATTGTACTTGGTGCTACTTCTTTCTTTTTCCTCGTTGGAGAACTTTGTGCTATTATCATTCAAATGTCATTTGTCTGTACTTTTTAGTCATCTTGAATCATTCTCTGTTGTTCAGTCTCTGGCTCCAGCCTTTCTTTTCAATAGACTTTTTTCAAAACAGTTGAAATCTGATAATTCTCTGTATTCTCGTCTTTCACTGTATTGAAATTTAAGATGACATGACCATTTTCACTTCATTAGGCATGTCTTTGTTGGTCAGAAGTAAATCTAGAGAAAAAAAATATTTATACTCTCTTTTGAGGGTCAAATTTTCAGTAAGTCAAGCTAAAAGAAGAAGAAGAAGAGGAAGAAGAAGAAGAAGAAGAAAAGAAAACATTGTCTGACACTTCCCAGAACTTTGAAATCATCCCAAAGTACTATATGTTACCTCAGTATCTGTTGTGTGTCTATTTTAAGAACAATTTGTCCATATTTTCTAGTCATCCAGGCATTCAGCAGCTAGCTCTCCCAGTGATGTTTTAATTTAGCTCTTTTTTAAATCCTCACCCATGCATCCTCTTCAGGGATTCGGCTCCTCTCTTGGAATCCCTTTTAAGATTTTTAGATCCTGTTGGCCCGCAACAGGAGGAGTGCTGGATCACAAGATGCTATTTCTGCTGCAGATTATATGTCATTCTTTCTAGAAAGAGCTTCACAGTAGTGAGAGAGATTCAAGAAACTGTTTCTTCTTTTTCTTCTCAGTATCTTTGTTTTTCAGTCATTACTTCTTCCCATTACTTTTTATTCTAACACTCTACCTTTTTCCTTTCTTTCTGCCTTTTCAAGATTATATCTCCCAGCTGTAGGAAACCCTTGTCCCTGAGAAGTTTGAGAGAGAGGAGGCATCCTTCCATTTCCCTCATCATCTTCTCTCACAAAAAGACAGCCTTTAAAATGTAGAAAGTAATACAACCATGAAAAGTGATTTATGGCCACCTCAGAATGGAATTCACACATGGCACGTTTCTCATGTTCTTAGAACATTTCCTCCCTTGTCCATGGCTCTCAGGTCTCCTGTTAAGATGTTGTCCTTTGGAGCTTTCTCTCAAAGCTTCCCTTCTAAACTATGTAGTCCATTATTTCTTTGTTATTGGTCTCCTCAATGTGGATAGGCTTCAGAGACTCTGGACTTAAAAACCAGATGAGGTGTTCTGTTCCCCTCATCACTCACCTTCTATTACCCAGCTGTTTGTTGGTATTTAATAACAATTCACACTAGCAAGCTTGGCCCCCTTTAGTAAATAAAGAGCCACACACCAACCTTTGATTTTTCCCAACTATTTCACCTATTTCTACCCCTTATCTGCAACTTCTTGTTATATTCATTCATCACTGTTTTTCTTTTTCATCGGGTGCTTATAAAAATAGTGATACCTAACATCATTACCAACCAGTGTCAGAAACTGTGCTAATATTGTTGTTATTTTCTGGCACTGTTTTGTGTACATTTCATATATTAATCATGGAATCCACACAACTGCCTCTCTAACATTCACTCTGTTATTGTCCCTTCTTTACTGAGGAGAAAACCTGAAGCTTAGAGAGGTTAAGTAATGTAACCAAGGTCATAGAGCTCCTGGGACAGAGAGTAGGATTCTCTCCTAAGATTTTGGATCTTAACAATTGCCATGTGCCATCTTATAGTATAGTGTTCCAAAGTATTAGTATCTATTTAACCTTTCTTTAAAATATATATATATATTTATTTATTTATTTATTTGACAGGCAGAGATCTCAAGTAGGCAGAGAGGCAGGCAGAGAGAGAGGAGGAAGCAGGCTCCCCGCTGAGAAGAGAGCCTGATGCGGGGCTCGATCCCAGGACCCTGGGATCATGACCTGAGCCGAAGGCAGAGGCTTTAACCCACTGAGCCACCCAGGCATCCCTATTTAATATTTCTTAATAACCTGGAAATAGTGTTTCATATCCAAGTAGAAAATCTTTTATAGGTTTATATAGCTTGGGTTTTCTCTACTGGCAGTCACTTTATGACCAATCTGAAAGAAAAGGAAAAAAATATAAGAAACTATTCCCAATATAAAATACAAAGCAAAGACAAAAACATTTCATTGGCTTTGATTTCCCTAGGATCCAACTTCAAGGTAATTTACTTCTTGGTCAAGGAAATAAAATCTATTCAAACTTGACTTTTGCTTTTTTATCTTGAATGAGAAAAAATAAGCAAAACTTTCCCACCTGGTAAAGTCTGAACACCTTTTTCTTTACCAGTTCCACAGTCTATGTAAGTGTTATTTGAGAAGGAACATTTAAATTAAATTAACTGTGCAGCCATTAGAATAAGCAAAATCATTTTGAAAGACTGTTAAATGTGTACTAATGACAAGTGTGAGTCCTTGAATTGTCCTATCATGTAGTACTGTGTAAAATATTCATGTTGCTGGAGAAAAATTTATAACATAATAAATAATACTTTGGCTCAAATTGTTGTACTTTAATTAAGCTTGTTCTGTTGTTACTGAAATTGACTTCTTTGCTTGTGTTTCTAATTTTTCTTCTTTTTATTTTCTTTTTTCCTTTTTTGCAAAAAAAAAAAAAAAAATAGCTCCTAGTCAGACTGTTACTCTGGTGACACAACCCGCAGTTACCAAGGAAACTGCCATCTCCAAACTAGAAATGCCATCTTCCTTGCTGTTGGAAGTACCTGCTCTGGCAGATTTCAACCGAGCTTGGACAGAACTTACCGACTGGCTGTCTCTGCTTGATCGAGTTATAAAATCACAGAGGGTGATGGTGGGTGATCTTGAAGACATCAACGAGATGATCATCAAGCAGAAGGTATGGAGGAAAAGATAAAAGCTGGTTGAGATTTTTCATTAAAGTCAAGATCACTCACATGTCAGTTCACTCTTTCTAGACATATTCCCACCAGTTTTTAGGCAGCTTTTCTCTGTCAGCAACATACTATCTCTACTCTGTATAGCCTAAATATGATCAAGAAAAAAAAAATCATACAATTATCTAAAACCCATACATTAAAACAGAATGATACAAGGAAAAAACCATAAACCTTGCAATTATAGTTGGCTTAATTAAATCAGTAAACAACCAGTATTTAAAAAATCTATTTAATATCAAATAAGTAGTTCGACTGAGCTGTTTACATTTAAACTGTTTGTTTTGGCAGCCTGCAGCCACAATATATTACAGAATGAAATATAATAATCTGGGAATTGGTTATTCACTCTTCTGAGTTGTCTGTGCCAATTTTCCTCCTACAATGATGAATATCATTGAAAGTTAGCTGTAAATTTTTAGAAAAGTACCAAACATATTTTTAAATACCTTAAATATTAATATTGGTATTTATGCAATGCCTCAGTCAAATAAACATGTTTTTAATATAAAGATTGCATTCATCAGCCTCTTGGAATCCATTCCGCAAAACCATGATATCAGTTAGAAACAGGAATACATTGATATAAATCTGGTTGACCTAGCTAAAATGAATACACTGTGTTTCTTTTATATTTCTGGATAAATAAGAAAAATAGTTCTTTGAAATATTTATGTGCTGTAGTTATTTCACTGGTAAATGATTTTCAAATCCTTTCTAGAGGTAATAAATTGCATTGAAGGGATTTAGTTGTTACAGAAATACTTTTTGAAAAAGCGGGAAGTAAGGCAGACAGATTCCTTTGTAAAATGAACTTTAGCAATTCAGTAGGAATAAAAATAAGTGGTTAGTAAGCAATCTGCATTTAAAGCACCTTGATTTGAGACTCAGGAGATATGAATTAAGTGTTCTTTGTCATTTGTAAATGACAGGATTGTGGTCAAATCTTGGTTTCCTTTTCTGAGCACAGGATACACAGGTTCACATTCATATTCATCACATAGTGATGGACATGCCTGTATATAAAGATATGTAACTTTCATATAAACATGTATAATTGGTTTCACTGCTCCTTTAGAACAAGTATTAGTAGGTACATCCTTCAGCACAAGCCATTGAGATGCCATACTCCTAATAAGTAGCAGAGAAAATATTCAAATCCAAATCTGTTTGGTTTCTAAGCCTAAGTATTCTTACTACATATATGGTTGCCAGTATTAATGTAAATGTGGCTACCATTTGGTGATATATATGTTTTTATATATATAGTCTGTGCCAGACACAGTGCTAAGCATTTACAGTTTCACTGTGCTGATACATGCAGAAATAAGAGATTATGTTCTTACACAGTTTCATATCAAGACTTCTACTAGTCAGAGAAAACAATATGTTGCAGTATTTAAAGCAAGGGCTTTGGAGTTAAATGGCCTGGGTTCAAAGCTTGGCTCATTTCCTACAGTTGGAGACCTTTGGCATGTTATTCAGTCTCCCTGAACCACAATGTGAATGATGATACCATCTTTGCCTTGTAGGTTGTTAAGAGGATTACATTAGGTAGTATATGAAAAATGCTTTCCCATTTGCTTTGCTTACTGAAAAGTTACTTAGCTAATGTTAGTAATTAATATTAGATTTTAAATCTGCTTCCTCACAGCATTTGTAGCACATAAATTCTTTGTCATATAATAATATTGCATGAAAATAAGAGTTTGTTTCCACATCTACACCCCATTCTGCTACTGGCATTATGGCCTCTTGTAAAAGCCACTGGGTATTAGAAGGGGAGAAGAAATCTACACTCCTTTGTGATCCTAACCTTTAGGATCTACTTTAGAATCTATCTGCTCAGTAGCATTCAGAAAAATAAGATTGTCTTTTTCCAAAATGACCACTAATTTGATGCCTCTTCAAAATGATAGTCTTAAAGACAGATACAAAATTAATTCAGAGGAGAAGTTCAAGTGCCTAGGGTCACAGGGTCAAGTGCCTAGGGTCACAGGGTCACAGAAAGCCAGGATTTTTCAAATGCTATATATATATATGTATATATATATGGCATTGTATTATATTGTATGCTTCCCATCCTGTGTTGCTAACTGAAAACAAGTAAGCAAGAGAATTAATAAGTCTATTTCATATATATATATAAATATTTCACATATATATGATACATATATTTCATATATATAGATAAGTCTATTCATATATATAAATGTGTGTATCATAGATATACATATAATTTTTTAATTTTTAATTTTATATATTTTAAATGTTGTATAATGAGATTGAGTTAGTATATCATATTCATATACAGAGATATGCATATAAGTATTATATATAAAATTTCCCTTTTCTTGCTGAATAATGGAATGCTTTCCTTGCTTTTTCCCTCATATTAAAAAAATGAGTTATAAAGACATTGTAAGTTCTTGACTTTTAGAGCTTTCTATCACTAAATGGTCAGTCAAATGACCATAAATAAACATTAAAATAAATAAATAAGTAAATAAATAAATAGTAAATAAATAAATTAAATAAATAAACATTAAACAAGTGTGAGGACAAAAAAGAGATTAGTTTGGGGATGTATTTATTACAATATCAGGGAATAAACATTTTTCTCTATGTGAACTTTTAAACAAAACAATCCTAACTTTAATAGTTGAAGTGTGAGAAATGAGGTAATATTTCATAAGGACTAAACTGTAAAACACTATCAGTGACTATTTATATGTTCATTTAACAAATTTTTATTGAGCTACTACTAAGTGCCTGGTAACTTCAGACTTGGATAAGATAGCAATGCATAGATTAAAGCAGGTGAAGGAAAAAAGAGCAATAGCAACACTAATAGAAATAAATTACAGGATAATACCTAGCATATGTTTAAAACTAATTAAATGCTAGTCACTTTTAAGTACTTCACATGCATTACTTAATGCTCACTACACTGTGAGACTGATACTAAAGCACAGTGATTTTAAATAATCTGCCCAAGTTCAAGTAGTAAAGAGACAACAGTGGAATTTGAACTCATACAGTCTGATTCTAGGGTCCCCACTACAGGTTTCTCCCTCCCTGGACATGTTTAGGGGATGCTCTGGGGTCTTACTTCAGGAAGAGGGCACCTGACTAAGCCAGGGAAGAATATGGAGGTCAGGAAAAATTTCTTGAAGAAGCTAAAACTTAAGCCACATATTAAAGAACAAGTTGGAAATAATCAGGTAGATAAAACAGAAAGGTGATTCTGGCAGAAGAAACAAACTCTACTTTTTGCTGAGGTGGAAAACAATGTAGTGTGTTACATCAATTGTGATTCCATATGGCTGAAATTAAGGGGGTGAGGAAGAAATTGATGAAGTTGGGTAGAGAGGGATGGGGCTATGAAATGGAGATCTTTCCTTGCTAGAACAAGGAGTTTTGATTATGGTCTGCAGGCAGTGGCAATGCCTGAAGTATTTTAAACAAAAAGGTAAAATCATAAGATGTAGTTTGTTGACTATCAATAGGGTTTTCTGGATGTCAGCAACAGAAAACATCCTTTGATTAAATCAGAAGGTGAATGCACTGGAACTGGAATGAAGGCAGTGGGAAAGGTTTAGAAAAAGAAAAGTTGCCCGAGCACATCTAGGCATCTGGTTCATAATACCTACTCCGGGCTGTCTTTACGATCCTCTTTTTTCTGCATACTGTTTAACTGTTCAGAATACAAAGTCCTGGAAGAGGGAGTCCAGTTGACCTTGCTTGGGTCACACACCCATCTCTTAGCTAGAGGAGAGCAGAGAACTTTGCTTTAAAACCATCTCCTTCCAAAACCCCTCACAGTGAGGGAGGGGTTGTTCCCCTCCAAAGAAATTGGGGATCTGTTGAAAATAGAAAGTGGAAAAGATGCTGAGCAGCCAATAAGCAATAAATATCCCTGAGCTCAGGCAAGAATATGTAGAACAGGTTGGAAGATGGCACAAGTAAAGGGGATTTGTAGTAAGTGATGATGGGATCTAAGCAGTATGTTTATCTATTTCGCCTTTGCTACAGGGACACCTGAAATAAAGATCATTTATGCCTCAGGACCTTAAATTTAAGTTTGACCCTTGCACATACCAGTTCTCAATAAATTTTGATTGCTTGATGGATAATGTGAGTGAAATGTGAAACAATAGCTTTATTTTTAATAGAGATTGAAATTTGGGATTTTAATTATAGCTACGAAGCATCATAAGTTAGGTAAGAAGCTGTAATAACATTTTTTAGATGGAGAGTAATTGAATTATTCTTCCCAGTAAGGGAAGAAGGATCAGATATTTGAATAAGTGAACTCTTTATAATTCTAGACCTGGAATTCAAAATCATATATTTGATATTAAGCTTCTTTTTTTAAATTTTTTAAATTTATTTTCAGCGTAACAGTATTCATTGTTTTTGCAGCACACCCAGTGCTCCATGCAATCTGTGCCCTCTATAATACCCACCACCTGGTACCCCAACCTCCCAACCCTGCCACTTCAAACCCCTCAGATTGTTTTTCAGAGTCCATAGTCTCTCGTGATTCACCTCCCCTTCCAATTTACCCCAACTCCTTTCTCTCTAACACTCCTTGTCCTCCATGATATTTGTTATGCTCCACAAATAAGTGAAACCATATGATAATTGAGTCTCTCTGCTTGACTTATTTCACTCAGCATAATCTCTTCCAGTTCCGTCTATGTTGCTACAAAAATTGGGTATTTATCCTTTCTGATGGAGGCATAAAACTCCATAGTGTATATGGACCACATCTTCCTTATCCATTTGTCCGTTGAAGGGCATCTTGGTTCTATCCACAGTTTGGCGACCGTGGCCATTGCTGCTATAAACATTGGGGTACAGATGGCCCTTCTTTTCACTACATCTGTATCTTTGGGGTAAATACCCAGTCGTGCAATTGCAGGGTCATAGGGAAGCTCTATTTTTAATTTCTTGAAGAATCTCCACTTTGTTCTCCAAAGTGGCTGCATCAACTTGCATTCCCACCAACAGTGTAAGAGGGTTCCCCTTTCTCCCCATCCCCTCTAACACATGTTGTTTCATGTCTTGTTATTTTGGCCATTCTTAGTGGCATAAGGTGATATTAAGCTTCTGTTTTCCTTTCACTTAACTTGTTTATGTTCTTAGTTTGGAAAACTAGGCTGCCACTATTTTGAAATAAAAGTAATGTTTACTAAAAAAAGTCATTTTTACTAAGTGAATTATATTAATCAAAAAAATAGAAATTAAAATGACAAGTATAAATTGTTTAAAGTTTATAAAATACAGCCATTTAAAAAATTAAGTAACTTCGGGAGGAGTCAAGATGGCAGAGAAGTAGCAGGCTGAGACTACTTCAGCTAGCCGGAGATCAGCTAGATAGCTTATCTAAAGATTGCAAACACATGCAAATCCATCAGCAGATCGAAGAGAAGAAGAAAAGCAATTCTGGAAACAGAAAAACAACCACTTTCTGAAAGGTAGGACAGGCGGAGAAGTGAATCCAAAGCGACGGGAAGATAGACCCCAGGGGGAGGGGCCGGCTCCCGGCAAGTGGCGGAGCAACAGGACTTTTAAAAGTCTGTTCCGCTGAGGGACATCGCTCCAGAGGCTAAACCGGAGCGAAACCCACGCGGGGTCAGCGTGGCCTCAGGTCCCGCAGGGTCACAGAAGGATCGGGGGTGTCTGAGTGTCACAGAGCTTGCGGGTATTGGAACGGGAAAGCCGGCAGTAAGCTCACAGCTCGGTGTTACCTTGAACTGGTCGCAGGCTCGGAGAGCTCGGAGCACGGCCGGAGGTCAGGCAGACGGGAGTAACTGGGCGCTGTTCTCTGAGGGCGCACTGAGGAGTGGGGCCCTGGGCTCTTGGCTCCTCCGGGCGGAGACCAGGAGGCCGCCATTTGTATTCCCGTCCTCCGGAACTCTACGGAAAGCGCTCAGGGAACAAAAGCTCCTGAAAGCAAACCTGAGCGGATTATTCAGCCCGGCCCCTGGTAAGGGTGGTGCAATTCCTCCTGGGGCAAAGACACTTGAGAATCACTACACCAGGCACCTCCCCCAGAAGATCAACAAGAAATCCAGGCAAGACCAAGTTCACCTACCAAGGAGTGCGGTTTCAATACGAAGGAGAGCAGCAGAATTCCAGAGGAGGAGAAAGCAAAGCACGGACTCATGGCTTTTTCCCTGTGATTTTTTTTAGTCTTGCAGTTAATTTAATTTTTTTCTTTTTCATTTTTTGTTTTTTTTCTCACCTTCTGGTTAAATTTTTTTTAACTTTTACCTTTTTCTTTTTTAACGTTTTTAACTAGTTTATCTAATATATATAGTTTTTCATTTTTATATTTTTCTTTATTCGTTTTCTTTTTTTAAAATTCTTTTCTTTTCTTTTCTTTTTCTTTTCTTTTCTTTTTCTTTTTTTCTTTTTTTTTTCTTTCTCCCTTTTTAAACCTCTTTTTATTCCCTTTCTCCCCCCTCACGATTTGGGATCTCTTCTGATTTGCTTGAAGCATATTTTCCTGGGGTTGTTGCCACCCTTTTAGTATTTTACTTGCTCCTTCATATACTCTTATCTGGATAAAATGACAAGACGGAAAAATTCACTCCAAAAAAAAGAACAAGAGGCAGTACCGAAGGCTAGGGACCTAATCAATACAGACATTGGTAATATGTCAGATCTAGAGTTCAGAATGACAATTCTCAAGGTTCTAGCCGGGCTCAAAAAAGGCATGGAAGATATGAGAGAAACCCTCTCGAGAAATATAAAAGCCCTTTCTGGAGAAATAAAAGAACTAAAATCTAACCAAGTTGAAATAAAAAAAGCTATTAATGAGGTGCAATCAAAAATGGAGGCTCTCACTGCTAGGATAAATGAGGCAGAAGAAAGAATTAGTAATATAGAAGACCAAATGACAGAGAATAAAGAAGCTGAGCAAAAGAGGGACAAACAGCTACTGGACCACGAGGGGACAATTCGAGAGATAAGTGACACCATAAGACGAAACAACATTAGAATAATTGGGATTCCAGAAGAAGAAGAGAGAGGGGTGCAGAAGGTATACTGGAGAGAATTATTGGGGAGAATTTGCCAATATGGCAAATGGAACGAGCATCAAAATTCAGGAGGTTCAGAGAACGCCCCTCAAAATCAATAAGAATAGGCCCACACCCCGTCACCTAATAGTAAAATTTGCAAGTCTCGGTGACAAAGAGAAAATCCTGAAAGCAGCCAGGGAAAAGAAGTCTGTAACATACAATGGTAAAAATATTAGATTGGCAGCTGACTTATCCACAGAGACCTGGCAGGCCAGAAAGAGCTGGCATGATATTGTCAGAGCACTAAACGAGAAAAACATGCAGCCAAGAATACTATACCCAGCTAAGCTATCATTGAAAATAGAAGGAGAGATGAAAAGCTTCCAGGACAAACAAAAACTGAAAGAATTTGCAAACACCAAACCAGCTCTACAGGAAATCTAGAAAGGGGTCCTCTAAGCAAAGAGAGAGCCTACAAGTGGTAGATCAGAAAGGAACAGAGACCATATACAGTAACAGTCACCTTACAGGCAATACAATGGCACTAAATTCCTATCTCTCAATAGTTACCTTGAATGTTAATGGGCTAAATGCCCCTGTCAAAAGACACAGGGTATCAGAATGGATAAAAAACCAAAACCCATCTATATGTTGCCTCCAAGAAACTCATTTTAAGCCTGAAGACACTTCCAGATTTAAATTGAGGGGGTGGAAAAGAATTTACCATGCTAATGGACATCAGAAGAAAGCAGGAGTGGCCATCCTTATATCAGATCAATTAGATTTTAAGCCAAAGACTATAATAAGAAATGAGGAAGGACATATATCATACTCAAAGGGTCTGCCCAACAAGAAGATCTAACAATTTTAAATATCTATGCCCCAAACGTGGGAGCAGCCAACTATATAAACCAATTAAAAACAAAATCAAAGAAACACATCAACAATAATACAATAATAGTAGGGGACATTAACACTCCCCTCACTGAAATGGACAGATCATCCAAGCAAAAGATCAGCAAGTAAATAAAGGCCTTAAATGACACACTGGACCAGATGGACATCACAGATATATTCAGAACTTTTCATCCCAAAGCAACAGAATACACATTCTTCTCTAGTGCACATGGAACATTCTCCAGAATAGATCACATCCTCGGTCCTAAATCAGGACTCAACCAGTATCAAAAGATTGGGATCATTCCCTGCATATTTTCAGACCACAATGCTCTAAAGCCAGAACTCAACCACAAAAGGAAGTTTGGAAAGAACCCAAATACATGGAGACTAAAGAGCATCCTTCTAAAGAATGAATGGGTCAACCGGGAAATTAAAGAAGAATTGAAAAAAATCATGGAAACAAATGATAATGAAAATACAACGGTTCAAAATCTGTGGGACACAACAAAGGCAGTCCTAAGAGGAAAATATATAGCGGTACAAGCCTTTCTCAAGAAACAAGAAAGGTCTCAGGTACACAACCTAACCCTACACTTAAAGGAGCTGGAGAAAGAACAAGAAAGAAACCCTAAGCCCAGCAGGAGAAGAGAAATCATAAAGATCAGAGCAGAAATCAATGAAATAGAAACCAAAAAAAAAATAGAACAAATCAATGAAACTAGGAGCTGGTTCTTTGAAAGAATTAATAAAATTGATAAACCCCTGGCCCGACTTATCAAAAAGAAAAGAGAAAGGACCCAAATAAATAAAATCATGAATGAAAGAGGAGAGATCATAACTAACACCAAAGAAATACAAACTATTATAAGAACATACTATGAGCAACTCTACGCCAATAAATTTGACAATCTGGAAGAAATGGATGCATTCCTAGAAACATATAAACTACCACAACTGAACCAGGAAGAAATAGAAAGCCTGAACAGACCCATAACCAGTAAGGAGATTGAAACAGTCATTCAAAATCCCCAAACAAACAAAAGCCCAGGGCCAGACGGCTTCCCGGGGGAATTCTACCAAACATTTAAAGAAGAACTAATTCCTATTCTCCTGAAACTGTTCCAAAAAATAGAAATGGAAGGGAAACTTCCAAACTCATTTTATGAGGCCAGCATCACCTTGATCCCAAAACCAGACAAGGATCCCATCAAAAAAGAGAGCTATAGACCAATATCCTTGATGAACACAGATGCGAAAATACTCAACAAAATACTAGCCAATAGGATTCAACAGTACATTAAAAGGATTATTCACCACGACCAAGTGGGATTTATTCCAGGGCTGCAAGGTTGGATCAACATCCGCAAATCAGTCAATGTGATACAACACATCAATAAAAGAAAGAACAAGAACCATATGATACTCTCAATAGATGCTGAAAAAGCATTTGACAAAGTACAGCATCCCTTCCTGATCAAAACTCTTCAAACTGTAGGGATAGAAGGCACATACCTCAATATCATCAAAGCCATCTATGAAAAACCCACCGCAAATATCATTCTTAATGGAGAAAAACTGAAAGCTTTTCCTCTAAGGTCAGGAACACGGCAGGGATGTCCATTATCACCACTGCTATTCAACATAGTACTAGAGGTCCTAGCCTCAGCAATCAAACAACAAAAGGAAATTAAAGGCATCCAAATCACCAAAGAAGAAGTCAAATTATCACTCTTCACAGATGATATGATACTATATGTGGAAAACCCAAAAGCTCCACTCCAAAACTGCTAGAACTTATACAGGAATTCAGTAAAGTGTCAGGATATAAAATCAATGCACAGAAATCAGTTGCATTTCTTTACACCAACAACAAGACAGAAGAAAGAGAAATTAAGGAGTCAATCCCATTTACAATTGCACCCCAAACCATAAGATACCTAGGAATAAACCTAACCAGAGAGGCACAGAATCTATACTCAGAAAACTATAAAGTACTCATGAAAGAAATTGAGGAAGACACAGAGAAATGGAAAAATGTTCCATGCTCCTGGATTGGAAGAATAAATATTGTGAAAATGTCTATGCTACCTAAAGCAATCTACACATTTAATGCAATTCCTATCAAAGTACCATCCATCTTTTTCAAAGAAATGGAACAAATAATTCTTTTTTTTTTAAAGATTTTATTTATTTATTTGAAAGAGAGAGATCACAAGTAGGCAGAGAGGCAGGCAGAGAGAGAGAGAGGAGGAAGCAGGCTCCCTGCCGAGCAGAGAGCCCGATGCGGGACTCGATCCCAGGACCCTAAGATCATGACCTGAGCCGAAGGCAGCGGCTTAACCCACTGAGCCACCCAGGCGCCCCGGAACAAATAATTCTAAAATTTATATGGAACCAGAAAAGACCTCGAATAGCCAAAGGGATATTGAAAAAGAAAGCCACAGTTGTTGGCATCACAATTCCGGATTTTAAGCTCTATTACAAAGCTGTCATCATCAAGACAGCATGGTACTGGCACAAAAATAGACACATAGATCAATGGAACAGAATAGAGAGCCCAGAAATAGACCCTCAACTCTATGGTCAACTAATCTTCGACAAAGCAGGAAAGACTGTCAGATGGAAAAAAGACAGCCTCTTCAATAAATGGTGCTGGGAAAATTGGACAGCCACATGCAGAAAAATGAAATTGGACCACTTCCTTACACCACACACGAAAATAGACTCAAAATGGATGAAGGACCTCAATGTGCGAAAGGAATCCATCAAAATCCTTGAGGAGAACACAGGCAGCAACCTCTTCGACCTTAGCCGCAGCAACAACTTCCTAGGAACAACGCCAAAGGCAAGGGAAGCAAGGGAAAAAATGAACTATTGGGATTTCATCAAGATCAAAAGCTTCTGCACAGCAAAGGAAACAGTTAACAAAATCAAAAGACAACTGACAGAATGGGAGAAGATATTTGCAAATGACATATCAGATAAAGGACTAGTGTCCAGAATCTATAAAGAACTCAGCAAACTCAACACCCAAAGAACAAATATTCCAATCAAGAAATGGGCAGAGGGGGTGCCTGGGTGGCTCAGTGGGTTGGGGCCTCTGACTTCGGCTGAGGTCATGGTCCCGGGGTCTTGGGATCGAGCCCCACATCGGGTTCTCTGCTCGGCAGGGAGCCTGCTTCCCTCTCTCTCTGCCTGCTTCTCTGCCTACTTGTGATCTCTGTCTGTCAAATAAATAAATAAAATCTTTAAAAAAAAAAAAAAAAAAGAAATGGGCAGAGGACATGAACAGACATTTCTGCAAAGAAGACATCCAGATGGCCAACAGACACATGAAAAAGTGCTCCATATCACTCGGCATCAGGAAAATACAAATGAAAACCACAATGAGATATCACCTCACACCAGTCAGAATGGCTAAAATCAACAAGTCAGGAAATGACAGATGCTGGCGAGGATGCGGAGAAAGGGGAACCCTCCTACACTGTTGGTGGGAATGCAAGCTGGTGCAGCCACTCTGGAAACAGCATGGAGGTTCCTCAAAATGTTGAAAATAGAACTGCCCTATGACCCAGCAATTGCACTACTCGGTATTTACCCTAAAGATACAAACGTAGTGATCCAAAGGGGCACGTGCACCCGAATGTTTATAGCAGCAATGTCCACAATAGCCAAACTATGGAAAGAACCTAGATGTCCATCAACAGATGAATGGATAAAGAAGATGTGGTATATATACACAATGGAATACTATGCAGCCATCAAAAGAAATGAAATCTTGCCATTTGCGACAACGTGGATGGAAGTAGAGCGTATCATGCTTAGCGAAATAAGTCAAGCAGAGAAAGACAACTATCATATGATCTCCCTGATATGAGGAAGTGGTGATGCAACATGGGGGCTTAAGTGGGTAGGAGAAGAATCAATGAAACAAGATGGGATTGGGAGGGAGACAAACCATAAGTGACTCTTAATCTCACAAAACAAACTGAGGGTCGCTGGGGGGAGGGGGGTTGGGAGAAGGGGGTGGGATTATGGACATTGGGGAGGGTATGTACTTTGGTGGGTGCTGTGAAGTGTGTAAACCTGGTGATTCACAGACCTGTACCCCTGGGGATAAAAATATATGTTTATAAAAAATAAAAAATTTAAAAAAAAACACCCAGTATATATAAAAAAAAAATTAAGTAACTTGACTGCTTAACTTTAGAGAGTAAAAAAATATACCATTATGTTGTAGAGGAATTGGGATGCAAATTATGCAAATTAAACCTTTAAAAGTAAAACATACATAAAGCTCCAAGTTGATTTCCTAACATTGTGAATTAATAACAGAGTGTGATTTGTAATTTATAGTTTCATATCAAAAAAGTCTGATTTTTAAAAATGCTCTTTTTATTTCATCATATGTTTAAGTAAAATTGAAACAAAATTGTTTTGACAATTATTCAGTTTTCTCTTACTGATATAATCTATCCAATGAAGGGAAAATATGTCTATAGTTTTTCACTGAATATATGACCATTTGGGAAAGGAAGGAAGGAAAGACAATGGAAGAGGGGAAGAGAGGAGGGAAAGAGGGAAGGAAGGAGAGAAAATTAGAGAGGAAGAAAGAGAGAGGGAGGACAGGAGAAATGGAAGAAGGGCGGGAAGTTTGGAGGGAGAGAGAGGTCGTGGAGATAAGAAAGGTGGATGGCAAATTTGAGGAAAGCTTTGGGGCAGTCACCAATTGTGTTGCTATCAACAGAAAAGATTTAAACAGCCACATGATATCATTATTTTTTTATACTGCTGGTATCTGATTGCCTGTGCTAAGTAAATTATAGTCTTTTTTCAAGTCATTTTGGCCAGGTGTTCAGGGTAATTCATGACTAAATCTAAACCATGGGCCCTGTATTGAGTAAAGAATTGAATTGGTGAAGGAGTTTTATCCTGTAAAAAGACCTCTCCAGGTTAGGGTTGAGAAAAATTGGCCAATCTGGAAAAGATGATAATAGCATTGTTCAAGGTTCATTTTTAACTACACATTACATCTCTACCTGGGAGATTTCATTATCCAAAAATTGAATAAGCAGTTTCAGTACATACAGTCTATATTTATATGGAAAATAATTACTTGGATGTTTTTAATTTTTTATTGTTAAGGTCAAAGCCTTTAATAAAAGTTTCATGATTATTTTTTGAACTCTGGCTGTATCGACAGAAAGAGCAATTGAATGGGTTTAGAATTACTCTGATTATAACTTTCAATGAGAATTTCAGGCACAATCTTAGGACAAAAAAAAAAAAAAAAAAAAAAAAAAAAAAAAAAAAAAACTTGTCTAGCATGGACCTAGAAGGATTGGTGAAACAGTGTTGGGGGAAAAAAGGCATTGTTTAAACTAAAAACAAAACAAAACAGAACATTTCTTGCTGTTATTCTGCTGTCATGAGCATAGCAGCAAAATGAATATTGCAAATAGTTTCCCTTATTCAACAAATGAGAAAAGCTACAGATAATACAGGTAATTGGTGTAGGGTGATTTAGTGAATGTAATTGCCCTAACGTATATCATTACATTAACGAATGTTTCTTACTTCTTTTTGTTTTTCTATGATGCCCTATCTCTTAAGCATCTCCTCATTTCTCCATCAAAATTAAAATAAGTTATGCACAGTTTTTTTCCATGGGTATCCAACAGACCTCACAAGTTGTAGGACAGTCATCTTAGGGTTATGAGATTGATTATTCTGTTTTTTTTTTTCTTTTAACAACCATCCAGCCCTTGACATCTCATCTTCATACTTCTGTACAACCTTGCATAAGAAACACACTCCAGAGGGTGTCGTCTTTCCACATATAGAAGGTGTGTGTTATATTCTATGATGAATAATGTTATAATATGTTTGGCTGAGGATATTTGCAAACTTGGTACTGCAATTATCTTCTGACAAATGTATATGTCTCCTGTAGAAAGTTTATAACTGTGTGAATCACTGCTCCACATACATACAATTTTCTCTCCCTACCTAATGAGAGACAAATTCACTTTTTTCTTCACAGAAGGATCTAAGGATAAGTCACTGTCCACAATTTGATTTAGATTATACTCTGGTCATGACAAAATAAACTCCTCTAAAGATGAAGGTCATAGAGTTGCAAACACAAAAATATCCTATTCTCGAAGTGTCATAACCTTTTTATGAAAAGTGATACCATACACTTTTTGGCTTAAAGATAAACATAAGTTTTACTAATCTATATATTTCAAAGTCTGTGAATGGAAATGCATATCTTAAATACATTTCCATTCAGTCCACTATAAAATTTTCTGTCAAAACCTTATCAAGTAAAACTGAACCATGATATTTACATGAATTCTGATTAAAGCCAGTATACTGTGTTTTCACTAAAATACCAGTGGGATTCTGATAAGGAAATTTATGTTTGTCATTGTTTTTAAATAGTGAATTCTACGTCAAAATTTCCTTGCTTGATTATAAATAAATCCTTTACATGAAATGGCTTTTATTATTTTCATAAAAATACCTAAAATATGTGATCTTCTCTGTCTTATTAGAAAGCAATATAACTAATATAACTAAATCAATGTCTTTTCATCTTTTTTGAAAACTATATAATGCTATTATACTCTGAATGTCATTATCTGCTTTGGGAGCTTTTCATTTCACCATGATTTTTGGTCCTTGAAGTCTATAATTACAGTTGTAGTGTGCAATACTATAAGTTCCTCCTACTGTTGCACTTAATGTTAGGGTAATGTTAGGTAAAGTTAATGCTAGGTGCATGATTCTTTGTTCATTCATTCCTCAGTTCAACAAATTGTCTTTGAAAACCCATGTTGCAAGGCATGCTAAAGACAGGCAAGGGACTATCAGGAAATGATGTTGGAAAGAGATAATGGAGTAGGAGTTCAGATTTGAATTTGATTTCCCGTGTGTGTTAGTGAATAATTGAGATTAAGATAAAAATAACTACTAGTGTATATATGTATATATACATAATATATATTTTATATATATATACACTTATAGTGTATATATAGTATATACTATAAGAGTATATATGTATATAAACATACATATAAGATAAATTTTTTTAGGAGTTTGCAATGAAAATAAATACTATGAATATATTTTATCTCTCAAATGCCTGCTCTGAGACCCGAGTTACAATGTCATTCAGATTCATTAGAAATATAGTGACTAACTTTAAAGGACTTTTGGTTACACCTAAGTTTTCATTCATCTGTTATTTATTGAACACTTGCTGGTGAAGGATATCAGTGTTATCTGTTCCTGGGGATTAAAAAGAATAGGCAGAGAGAAGAGAATGGTGGTGAAGTAGGAGGACCTTAGGCTTGCCTCATCCCATGAACACCACTAGATAACTATTGAATCATCCTAAATACCCCCAGAAATCAACCTGACAAAACAAAATCCACAACTAAAGCGAGAAGAGTTCACATAGAGGAAGGTAGAAGGTGCAGAGAGTTGGTTTAGGGGAGAAAGGGATTCAGGGGAATGCACAAGGAGAATGTTTCCCCATAGCCACTGGCTTTGAAAGTGAGAGGGGCTGGATTCCCTGAGTTCTTGCAGCCAGTGGGACTTAAAGTCTAGAGTTTTAAAGGTCAGGGGGCTTGTCTGGGATAGAACCTTGAAGGCACTGTGCTACTCCTGGAGAGAAGTTAGGCAAACAGCAAGGATGCACACAGCATGGAAACAAGATCCAAAGAGTGGCTGGGGCACACAGCAGGGAGATTATTCACTCTTCTTGAAGACTGTCGCTGAGAGGCAGAATTCTTGGAGGTGCCTCTCCTGGAACAACGAGTTGGCCAGTGCCATTTTCTTCCTTATCCCCTCAGTGTAAACACAGACTTACCTGCTGGAAGCAGCAAAATGCAGACAATGGCTACAAAATCGCTTAGGCTAAGTTCCACCCCCCTGCTCTATGGTAGAACAGCCCTACCCAGCCACACTAGCCTCAGTTACAGAGTGGTGGGTCCCTCCCCCAGAAGACCAACACAAACCCCTGCCCACACCACATCTCCCAGAGAGTTTTGCAAGGTCTCAGTTTTGGTGGAGGTGGTGACAGGTCTCATTTCACAAGCAGACCAGAGCATATCTAGTTAAAACTTACCACATTTAGGCTAGGGAACAAACACAGGAGCTGGGTCTTTGGAAAAAAAAATAATAAAATTGATAAAGCTCTAGCAGATTTATCAAAAAGTAAAGAGAAAGGACCCAAATGAAATGACAAATGAGAGAGGAGAAATAACCAACACCACAGAAATACAAATAATTATAAGAGAATATTATGAAAAACTGTATGTCATCAAGTGGAACAACCTGGAAGAAATGGATAAATTCCTACAAACATGTAAATTATCAAAACCGAAACAGGAAGAAATAGAAAACTTGAACAGAGTGGTAACAAGCAAAGAAATTGATTCAGTAATCAGAAAGCTCCAACAAACAAGAGTCCAGGACCAGTTGGCTTCACAGGTGACTTCTACCAAATATTTAAAGGGTTAATACCTATTCTTCCCAAACTATTCCAAGAAATAGAAAAGAAAGAAAAATTTCCAAATTCATTCTATGAGGCCAAAATTAACCTGATACCAAAAGCAAATAAAGATACCACCAAAAAAGAGAACCACAGACCAGTATCTCTGATGAACTTAGATGCAGAAATCCTCAACAAAATACTAGCAAACCAAATCCAACAATACATTCAAAAAATCATTCATGACGACCAAGTGGATTTTATTCCTGGGTTGTAAGGATGGTTCAGTATTCACGAATCAATCATTGTGATATATCATGTTAATTTAAAAAAAAAAGCATAGGAACCATATGATCCTTTCAGTAGATGCAGAAAAAGCATTTGACAGAGTGCAACATCCATTCATGATTTAAAAAAACCCTCCACAAAGTAGATTTAGAGAGAACATATCAACATCATAATAGCCATCTATGAAAAACCCACAGCTAATAACATCCCCAATGAGGAAAAACTGAGAGCTTTTCCTCTACCACTTTATTCAACATAGTACTAGAAATCCTAGCTGTAGCAATCAGGCAACACAAAGAAATAAGTCATCCAGGGATCCCTAGGTGGCTGTCAGTTAAGCATCCAACTCTTGATTTTGGCTCAGGTCATGATATTGGGATTCTGAGATTGAGACCAGCATTAGGATACACACTGGGTATGGAACCTGATTAAGATTTTCCCTCTCTCTCTCTCTCTCTCTCTCTGTCTCTTCCCCTCTTTAAAAACAAAAACAAAAACAAAAAAACAAACAAACCAAAAAAAAAAAAAAAAACCACCTTCCAAATCAGTAGGAAAGAAGTAAAACTTCCACTATTTACGAATGGTGTATTACTTAAAGAAAACCCAAAGACTCCACCAAAATCCTGCTAAATGAATTCAGCAAAATCACAGGATACAAAACCAACATACAGAAATCTATTGCATTTCAATATACCAATAATAAAGTAACAGAAAGAGAAATTAAGAAATAAATCTCATTTATAATTGCACTAAAAACATAAGATACCGGGCACCTGGGTAGCTCAGTGGGTTAAGCCGCTGCCTTCGGCTCAGGTCATGATCTCAAGGTCCTGGGATCGAGTCCCACATCGGGCTCTCTGCTCAGCAGGGAGCCTGCGTCCCTCTCTCTCTCTCTGCCTGCCTCTCCATCTACTTGTGATTTCTCTCTGTCAAATAAATAAATAAAATCTTTAAAAAAAAAAAACAAACATAAGATACCTACAGACAAACATAACCAAAGAGGTGAAAGACCTGTCCTCTGAAAAGTATGAAACATTGGTAAAAGAAACTAAATACAATACCAAGAAATAGACATTCCAATGTCATGGATAGGAAGAACAAATACATATTTTTTAAAATATACTACCCAAAGCAGTCAACACATTTAATGCAATTCCTAACACAATACTAATAGCATTTTTCACGGGAACTAGAACAAACAATCCTAAAATTTGTATGGAACCACAAAAAACCCCAAATAGCCAAAGCAATCTTGAACAGCAAAGCTAGATGCATTGCAATTCCAGACTCCAAATTATATTACAAAGCTGTAGTAATCTGAACAGTATGATACTGGCACAAAAATAACACACAGATCAATAGAACAGAATAAAAAATCCTAAAAATGAACCCACAACTATGTGGTCAATTATCTTCAAGAAAGCAGGAAAAAATATCCAATGGGAAAGAGGTGGTCTCTTCAACAAATGGTGCTGGGAAAACAGGCAGCAATATGTAAAAGAATGAAACTGGACCACTTTCTCCTACCATACACAAAAATAAAATGGATTAAAAACCTAAATGTGAGATCCGAAATCATAAAAATCTGGTAAGAGACCCAGGAAGTAACTTGTTTGACATGAGCCACAGCAACTTCTTTCTAGATCTGTCCTCTGAGGCAAGGGAAACAAAAGCAAAAATAAACTATTGGGGCTTCATCAAAGTAAACAGTTTGTACATGGAGAAGGAAACAATCAACAAAACTAAAAAGCAACCTATGGAATGGGAGAATATATTTGCAAATGACATACCAGATAAAGGGTTAGTATACAAAACCTATAAAGAACTTATACAACTCAACACCCAAAAACCAAGTAATCCAATTAAAAAATGGGCAGAAGACATGAATAGCCATTTCTCCAAAGAAGACATCCTACTCGCCAACAAACACATGAAAAGGTACTCAACAAAATTATTAATTCAAAGGGATACATCCACCCCTATGTTTATAGCAGCATTATTTACAAAAGCCAAACTATGGAAGCAGCCCAAGTGACCATTGGCCAATGAATAGATAAAGAAAGTGTATATATATATTTCTATATGTATATATGTACATATGTATATGTATGCACACAATGGAATACTATTCAGCTATAGTAAAGAATGTAGTCTTGCCATTTGCAATGACATGGATGGAGCTAGAGAGTATTGTGCTGAGTGAGATAAGTCAGAGAAAGATAAATACCATATGACTTTACTCATACGTGAAATTTAAGAAACAAAGCAAAAGACCCAAGGGGAAAGAGAGAAGCAAACCAGGAATCAGACTCTTAACTGAAGAGAACAAACTGAGGATTATCAGAGGGGAGAAGTTTAGGGGGATACATTAAATAGATGATGGGGATTAAGGAGTCCACTTGTAGTGAGCTTGGGGTGATGAATGAAAGTGTTCAGTCACTGTGTTACACACCTGAAACTAATATTATACTATATGCTCATTGGAATTTAAATAAAATCTTAAAATATAAAATAAAAAAGTATATGAGTTCTAATTTTAGAGTATATATCCTGTGAGGAAAGCATAAAAGGCAAAGAGAGGTAATTGCCACAAGAAAAAATGCTATGGTGGTTTTAATCATATATTATATTAAATTGAATGAATGAATCATTTATTTCCTTCCTCTTAGTATGTGCCTGCCTCTCTCTTAGAGAAGAAATTAAGCTAGATTTTTCTTTTCACATGTATTGTTAATTTTTATCCAGTAACCTGGGGATGAAAATTTATTTCTGCATAATATGTTCTAATGTTTTTGATTTTTATAATCCAAGTTAATTGATCAGTAAGTTTTCAAGGTGATCATAGCTGCATTGTTTTCGAAATAGAAGCAGTAGGATTTGACTATAGTCTTGTGATATTTTATGAATTCTCTAAAAATAATGCCAGGGTTTCTAGAGTGATGTGAGTTTATTCTTCATTAGATTTATAAAAATAACTGTGAACATAATTTTAGTAATTCACAAATCCTTCCAGATTCTCTTATCTTTATGTTTTGCATTCTGTGTAAACAAGTAGCATCATATTCAAGAATTATGTATTTCTTATAATTTATTCAGGGAAAGAATATCTTCTGTATGATTTATGCCAAGAATAGAAATGCTTTGATTTACCTGACATATTCGCTTTTCAAACAGAATAAACTTTGAAATGATAGACTTTACCCTCCCTGCCAAACTGATTTAATCTATGTTCAGCTCTTGTATTATTTTTAAACCTTCCAACTAGAAATAATAAAAGGTAAAGCCATGGACAAAGTTTGGGAAAAAGTATATAGATAAATCTCTACTTAAGAAAGTGGAGAGAAGAGAATAACTTACACTTAACTCCTTCATGCTTTTTTCCCCCTAAATCTGAAAGAATGAGACCATGGTGAGAGGGAAAATAATCTGTAGCAATTCTGTGGAGGCTAAGCTTTTCTGTCATGTCACATTATGTGAAAATCATAAAAAGCTACTGCAGATAGAACCATAACTGCCCCTTGAGAAATTTGACATAAAAATCAAACCACCATTTTACTACACTTCCCAAGTTTGATTTTATTTTTTTTTTAAGTTATATAATAGATGTTAGGCACTACAAGAAGACAGTTACTGGGAGCACATAATAGCAGATGGAAAGAATGTAAGCAGGCAAAAAGCTACGTATAATGAGATTTTACAGTAAAAGTGTTCTCTAAATCGAAATGAAGATGTATTTTATTTTTAGCGTTAAGAGCTTTGTAGATGAGAACGGTGCAACCATTTGCAGGTGAGAGTTCTAACCAAATCCAATTATGAGGTAACGACACCAATGACTTAGGGTTCCTTCACACTCCTTCAAGTTGATTATAATGATTAGAAATGTAGAGTTGACTGGTTTGTCAGAGCATTGAAGCTTTTGAAATCTATCCCTGGCTGCTCTGTGAAATTTGTTTCGATAACTTCAATCTATATTGGTCTTTTTAATCAGTGACTCACTGCAAAATAATTTTTTTTCTTTTTTTTGAATTGTGCTATGTTAGTCACCATACAATATATCATTAGTTTTTGTTGTAGTGTTCCATGATTCATTGTTTGCATATAACACCCAGTACTCCGTGCAATCTGTGCCCTCCATAATACCCATCACCAGGCTCACCTATGCCCCCCACACCTCTCTCTTCTAAAATCCTCTGTTTCCTAGAGTCCATAGTTTCTCATGGTTCGGCTCCCATTCTATTTTCTCCCCCTTCATTTTTCCCTTCCTTCTCCTAATGTCCTCCATGCTATTCTTTATGTCCCACAAATAAGTGAAACCATATGATAATTAACTTTCTCTGTTCAACTTATTTCACCCAGTATAATCTCCAGTCCCACCCTTGTTGATGCAAAAGTTGGGTATTCATCCTCCTAGCTGGCTGAGTAAAATAGAGCTACCCTATGACCCCACAATTGCACTGCTGGACATTACCCAAAGATACAGATGTAGTGAAAAGAAGGGCCACCAGTACCCCAGTGTTCATAGCAGCAATGGCCACAGTCGCCAAAGTGTAAAGAGCTGAGATGTCCTTCAGCAGACGAATGGATAAAGAAGATGTGGTCCATATACACATCGCAGAATTATTTTGTCCATTAGCCATAAATCTGTTTCTATTGTCTTAAACCGCTTTTTTAAACATTTATTGTCAGGACACCTGGGTGGCTCAGTGGGTTAAGGCCTCTGCCTTTGGCTCAGGTTGTGATCCCAGGGTTCTGGGATTGAGCCTCATATCGGGCTCTCTGCTCAGTGGGGAACCTGCTTCTCCCTCTCTTTCTGCCTACTTGTGATCTCTGCCTGTCAAAATAAATAAATAAAAATCTTTTAAAATTTTTTAAAAAATAAACATATATTTTTATCCCCAGGGGTACAGGTCTGTTAAACCATACCCAACAAATGTACAATCCCTTCTATGTGGTTTATGTTTTTTAGATTTTACTTATCTTGTTTATTGTCTATATCCTCCTACTAGAAATTTGTTTGCTTTCTTTGCTGCTATAACCTCAGCATCTAGAATAGTACTCTTAGCACACAGTTTCACTCAATAAATATTTGTTGAAAAAAAATTTTTTTTAAAAATAAACATTTATTGTCATTTGGCCTTTTACATTTTTAAATGTTAACCCTTGAGAGGAATTTAAATTTTCTTAAAGGCAGGCATAGTTTTCTTTTTGCTATAGCAACTAAAGACATACTGGTTGTTTTAGAAATGATTGTTTATTTATTTAATCTTCACGGATGACTTAACATTTAAAGTTTAACATTTCTGTTATGGAGGCATATGCATATTTTTAACTTTTAAATGCAGCATGATTTCTGTTTGTTTTTTGTCAGTGATGAATGAAAGGCTTCTGGGAATTAAATTTACTACATCTAACAGAAAGAGATATAATTTCCAACCATAAGAATTTTAAAAAGTAGACAATCCTGGGGCACCTGGGTGGCTCAGTACGTTGAGCCTCTGCCTTCGGCTCAGGTTATGATTTCTGTGTCCTGGGATGGAGCTCTGCATTGGGCTCTCTGCTTGGCAGGGAGCCTGCTTCCCTCTCTCTCTCAGCCTACTTGTGATCTCTCTCTCCGTCAAATACATAAAAATCTAAAAAAAAAAAAAAATTTAGACAATCTTTTTTTTTTAACCCCAATTCATACTGATAGGATTGGGTTTGGCTATATCTGACAAAAATCCCCATTACAATAGCTTTTACATATAAGAGATTTGCTCACATAGCAAGACCTCCAAAATTCTTTCTTCCAGGGCAGGTCCAGCAGCCTCAAAAATAATGTGCCCCAATTCCTTCTTCAATCATCCCCAGCCATCCTTACCATGTGGTTCCATTCCTTCCTGTGGTTGCAGGATGGCTACACCACATCTAAGTTCTGTGGCTATGTTTTAAAATGGAAAAGTGGGAAATGGGGAGAGTAAATGCATGTGTCAGGTGTCAGCTAACATTTACAAGGTAAACAAAAGCTTTTCTATCCTCCCCACATAAAAATGTCTGCTTCCAGGGCATTGAAGCAAAATGTGTCATATGACCACTCCTAACTTCAAGAGATATATATTGTTCCTCAGACTTAAACACTTTAAATTAGATAAAAATGATCTGATTGTTTTCCTGTTTTAGTTTTCTCCTCAGAGAGATGGTAGGGAGGTGTGAACACGAGAGAATAATAATAATAATAGTAATGTGTAGTAGTAGACATCACTTCTGTTACTCTATAATCACACCATGTAAAGGTCGCTGAAACAATGTAAATTTCAGAGGGACATTGAATGCTTTGTGTTTATATTCCCTCCTCTATTCTGAAGGAGTAACGTCCTAATTAACCATATGTGTTGTGTATAATTCTCTAAATCGGCACTGTCCAGTACAGTAGTCACTAACTACATGTGGCTATTTGTATTTGGATTAATTAAACTTGAAGCACCTCCTCTTCCATCCTCCTAGGTGGCTGAATGGGAAAGTCCCGGTGGTCCCCATGAGTACAGGTTCCCAGGAGTCTGGGTTCTCATGGGTCTGGGGTCTGAGCCATCTGGGGGCAGGTACCAGCTATTCCAGTGGCGCCCAGGATACACTGGCCAGGCTGGTGAAGGGAGTGGGAGGGGGCCTTCTTGCCAGAAGATGAGGAAGCCCAATGGGAAAATCATGCTTCTGGGGGACATGAATATGGGTAAGAGTGAATAAGATGTTGCTGCTGCACAGGCATGGAGCAGCAGTTCCCAGACACAGTCAGCATGGTGGACGATGCTTTCTACCTGGAGCAGTGGCACTCCTACAACATCTCCATCTGGAGCACCACAGATTTTCATGGTTCTCCCGTCCTCTGCCTGCTAGCCTAGGAGATTCCAGCATTCGTCACAAAGGTAGAGAGAAGGCAGGCCAACTCCAGATTTTCAGATCCACAGAGTGACACAGCAGTGAGCTCCCTGGGTTTTCTTTTTGCCCCATTTATCCCAGACTTAGAACGGAAGAAGCCAGAAATTCAGAAATGCCAAAGGGCACAGACAAACCAAAATTAAAAATCTATTCTTTCACTGAAGGATCAGGAAACAGGTAGCCTAGTAAGACCAACCTTTTAGACAATAACTGTTGTATTCCATCCAAACACTCAGAAAGAACTGGAGCACCCCTGTCTCCACCATCAAGGACTAGTAAGAACTGGAGCTTTCAACCCCACCGGGTGGTAATGGGCCTTCTGACTTCATGGTGCCAGGGGAGGCTGCATGGTGAGTTTGGACTTCAGCCTGCCTCTACCTCTCAGGAAAGAGAAAGTACCTGCCCCAGCCCCCACCCCTTAGCACTTGCTGGGATGAAGGAGCCAGCTTAAATGGAAGGTTTAAGTAAGATCCAGTGCCTCGTAGCATAGGATGGAAATGTCCAGGTTTCAATAAATAAAATAAATAAAAATCTTTTAAAAATGTTTTAAAAATAAACATTTATTGTCATTTGGCCTTTTACATTTTTAAATGTTAACCCTTGAGAGGAATTTAAATTTTCTTAAAGGCAGGCATAGTTTTCAACACTCATCATACAAGAACCAGGAAGATCTCCAGCTGAGTACAAAAAAAGACAATCACTAGATGCCAACCCAGGGCTGACAGAGATGGTAGAGTTAGCTGAGAAGGACTTTAAAGCAGCCATCCTAAGAATGCTTCAGTGAACAATCACGAACACATAAACAAATGGTTTAAAAAAAAGGTCTCAGCAGAAACAGATTTGAAGGAGACCCAAATGGAAATTTCTGAACTGAAAAAAAAAAAATGCAATAACCAAAATAAAGGGCTAAGTGGGTGGACTTGACAGCCAAGTAGAGGGGAGAGAGAAGAAGGAGCTGTGAATTGAAAGGTAGAACAATGAATACTAGCCAACCTGAAATACAGAGAAAAAATAGAGGAAAGTGAACAGAGCCTCCGAGGCCTATGGGACAGAAGATACAGTACTGTGCCATCACAGTTATGAAAGGAGAGGAGTAAGGTTGGGGCTGCATAGTCCTAGAAGAAATAATGGCCAAGAACTTCCCAAGTTTGACCACAGACATAAACATGCAGATTCCAGAAGCTAAGAGAACCCCAAACAGGATAAACCAAAAAAGATCCTTGTCAAGACACATCATAATTAAGCTCTGAAAACTAAGGACAAGGAAGAAATCTTGAAAGCAGCCAGAAAGGGAGACAGCCAGAATGACAGTGGGTATCAGAACAGACACCATCGTGGTCAGAAAGAAGAGGCATCTTTTTCAAGTCCTGAGGCAAAGATGAATACTGATACATAGTTCTTACCCATCTTTTGTCCCAGGGAGTGATTCTGGAAAGACATGCTTCTGTTGCATATGCTGCAGTGTTTACTCAGGACTTTTCACTTGCTCTTTTCTTTAAATTACAGAGAATATTAAGTATGAAATACATACTTAATATACTTAATATGCTATTTAGTTAACCCTGGAAGGTTTTATTTTTCCACATGAATTTTAAAAGGTTTCAACATTGTAGTTTAAAAATTGACAACAATTTTTGCTTTGCAATAGTTTTTGGTATAATTGTCTTGTTTTTTTTTTTTTTTAAAGATTATATTTATTTATTTATTTAGAGAGCACAGGAGTGGGGGGCGGTTGGGGGGCAGCAGAGAGAGAGGAAGAGAATCTCCAGCAAAGTCCACACTAAACAGGAGCCCGTTTTGGGGTAATGCCCCAACCCTGAGATCATGACCTGAGCTGAAACCAAGACTCAGACACTTAACTGCATGAGCCACCCGGGTGCCCTGGTTTGGTTTGATTTTTAAGTGGGGGTTATTAAATGTTTGCCTATAGGCCATCAAATTCATTTTTTAAATGTATAGTTAGGAGTTTTGACAAATATATGCAGTTGTATAACCAAAATCAAAATAGAAGCCATTTCCATAATTTAAAGAATAATTATAAAATCAATTAATTATAGTTTAAAAATCACTTCAGTTGCACTAGCTGCATTTCAAATAGCACGTGTGACTAGCAACTACCATTTTGAACAGCACATATACAGAACACTTCCATCCCTGCTCAAAATACTGTTGGCCAGTGCTGCTGTAAATAGCTGTAACACACATGTACTCTGTTTAAATTTATTTCAGTTATCAATAAAATAAAATTAAGGAAAAATATATTATCCATTTCTTTCTTTTTGTTTCTATGTATTTTCTAATTAAAGAAAGAGAAAGCAGTTACTTTGACAATAACTTAATTAGCCTGCTATATTCTGAAAGAGATCCATTAACATCAATATACATAGTGTTAGGTCATCAGTTTTAATATTCTGAATTATATAGATCCAAACACACCCACAGAGTTCAAGGTAAAACATAAGCACTTAAAAGATTACCACTGCTAACATGATCAAACAGGAAAATGAGTAATGTGGCTCATTTAATATAAAATTTTTTTAAAAGAGCACATTTAGGGCGCCTGGGTGGCTCAGTGGGTTAAGCCGCTGCCTTCGGCTCAGGTCATGATCTCAGGGTCCTGGAATCGAGTCCTGCATCAGGCTCTCTGCTCATCAGGGAGCCTGCTTCCTCCTCTCTCTCTCTCTGCCTACTTGTAATCTCTCTCTGTCAAATAAATAATCAAAATCTTTAAAAAAAAAAAAAAAGAGCACATTTATGGTTTTTTCCCCCTTGTCTGTATTGCCCTTCTCCTCTCATCTTAAAACTGCTTTGCATGTGCTTGGTCATACATGTTGTTTTTATTGCAGCACTATCCCAAGGCCCAGGCCCTAGACTTTGCCTTCTTCATCACCACATGCTCCAATAAGAACAGCCCCTCATGACTCTCATAATTTCAGTTGTCTATTTTTGCTGCAAAGAAATGGAAAATGATGAATTTTAAGATTTTCACTAGGAAATACACTATTGTTCTTAGGGGCTAGTATATCTCAAAATTTCCTCAGACATTAACTCCATCAGATGTTAACAGATGTTTCTCATGAAAAAAGTCAAATAAACTGAGAAACATGTGTGGACTTTGCCCGTCTTAGGGATCTGTAGTGTACATCACCATAGCAAAGTCACTGAAAAGTCCTGCAGGAATGTTAGCACTGTTTAGCTCAGCATTTCTTTTTTTTTTTTTTTTTTTTTTTTTTTTTTTTTTTTTTTTAAAGATTTTATTTAATTTTTTGACAGAGATCACAAGTAAGCAGAGGCAGGCAGAGAGAGAGGGAAGCAGGTTCCCTGCTGAGCAGAGAGCCCAATGCGGGACTCGATCACAGGACCCTGAGATCATGACCTGAGCCGAAGGCAGTGGCTTAACCCACTGAGCCACCCAGGCGCCCCTAGCTCAGCATTTCTTCATGGAATTTGTTTGTATGGAACATCTTGAGGAGCACAGTTTAGAGAATGTTAACTTATGTTATTCAAAATAGCATATCTCTGTGAGTCACTTGATTTCTCTATATGCATTTGCTTTTACCAAATCTTTTAGAACTCCTGTCTTTTAACACTGTCTATAATTTAGAAAGTTGTTATAAGGATGGCATTTATGCCTCCCATTGTGATCTATAGCAGGGACCAAGTAACAAGGCTTTCTCCAGAATGAATAACCGAGGGAAAGAATTTAGAACAGTTTCCTATAAAATCAGTGTTGTCTGTAAAGATATATTTATATATTACATATAATTTATTTTTAAATATTGATTGTTAAAACCTGTATGAGTTTTAGACAGAAGCACACAATATAGAGGATCATTTAAAGGCATTAAATGCCTATATACATTTTAGCATTTTTCCATGTAATGTCTAAAAAACCAAAATCACACTTTTCATGTTGTTTTGTTGTTGTTAAGTGGAAACACTTGTCTCTTCCTTTGACTGTTCAGTTACAGAGATCCCTAATGGGAATATATAAGAACCATATATTCTATTTATATTTACTTTTCTCTCATTCTTTAAAAGTTAATATTTTATTGATGTTTTCCAAAATACCTACTGTATTAATGAAGTTGTACATGTATAAAATTTGAATAAGTAGGAAATGGTATGTAGGGGCCATAATTTTTTAAACAGTAAGTGTGCTCAGTCAGAAAAATGTGGAGACTACTGCTCCTCAGTGTGTCAAATATCAGCTATCCCTCGGCCTGTAAGTAGACACCGTTGGTAATTCTGATTCTAGTACTAATTGTTTTCTCAGAAGAACCTATCATATGACATGATGGGTCTTAAGTAGACTTAGCTGAAATGGACGTTTCACTCACTTATTTTCTTTAACTCCTGTTTATACTGAATAGGAAACTACTTTATCAGTAAAAAGCAGAGAGCTTATAATTGCAGATATTCCCCCATTTGTCTCTTTAAATATGTATTTTACGGGGCTCATGGGTGACTCAGTGAGTTAAGCCTCTGCCCTGGGCTCAGGTCATGATCTCAGGATCCTGGGATCAAGCCCCACATCCAGCTCCCTGCTCAGAAGAAAGCCTGCTTCTCCCTCTCTCTCTGCCCTTTTTCCCGACTTGTGATCACCCCCTCTCTCTGTCTTTCTCTCAAATAAATCATAGAAATTTTAAAAATAAATAAATAAATAAATGTGTATTTTATAACTAGGAGACATGTTCTAGTTTATTTCTCTTCTTTGTTTGACCCTTAAAGCTTAGATTTCAAAGTAAAACTTTGTTTTAAATCACCTAGAAATACCCTTTACATGACTAGCTTCCAAATTGCATCGCATCTAATTTTAAACTTTTGTATTAACTTTTTATCCAATATTTAAGTCATATAAAATGTGTCAGATCTCCTTCTTTAAAAAATATAATAGATAAATTCCTTACACTGGAAAGTTCTTCAGATAACTTAGGGGTTGTGAATTTAAGTGTTCTGTAAGGCTGGAAGCAGAGGTGTGGGGGGCTGATTATTTTTTGATAATTTTGTCTTTTTGGTTTCCCAGTACACACCTGCTTATTTCCGATAACCTCTAATTATGTGGCAACTCTTTGTATGTGATCATAATACTGACTGGCATTTTTCAACAGCTTGTTTTTTAAGGTATAATCCTAACGCTAAAGCCCTGTTTTGCTTCTTTTTCTTCCCTCAGTTTTATTTATATTTCGGTGTTAGGACTAGGGCACCTATATTTCTTTCAGGGAATAGGATATAGAACTGACCTGCGAATTCTCTAAAGCAGAGATGAATTTTTTTTTTTTTACCATCATCACAAACTCTGTGCAGATGTCAATTAGAGTTTTCCCATTAGAAGATCAATTCCTTGCCCCCCCAATATTATTACTATCTAATCATTCTATCATATTCTTAAAATCTACTATTAAAAATGAACTTATTTGGTTTTGAGTATTGAGTCTATTTTCTGTTGACATGAAAAGGTACTAGGATAATTCTTTATAAAGTTACAAATGAATTCTTTCTCAACTCTAAAGCATAAGAAATGTTCTGTATCTTCATTTTTCTCTAAATCAGATAAAATGTGGCTCAAAATCTTTCTTCTAGATAGATGGGGAATTCACTGTGATGGTTATTTTTCGAGGTTCCCCATTCCACTGGTGTCCTTCAAAAGTTTTTGAAAGGCCTTTGAGTATACAGAAAAGAAATCTCCTGGTGGATATAACAAGTCTGCCCTTTTTTCCTTGCCTAGGGGTCTCAGTTATTCTAGATCATTTTCTAAAATCCAAGGTTTTCTAAAACAAAGAACTCTTAACACTTTTTGAGGGCAAGGAAATCCAGACTTCAGGGACATATAGCCATATCTGCCATCTAAACGTGAAAAAGTAAATATACCTCTTATTCATTTTTAAAGACATAACACAGTTACTTTTGCAGGCTGGTTATCTTGCAACACCATTCATCAAGTTTTAGCAGGTTGCTTGCTAAAAGTCGGAAAGAATGCAAGAAAGGGAAGCTAAAGATTCCTGAGGGGGATGAAATCTATAATGTTAGTTACTTCTGTCTATGAGATTGTCACAGGTAGGTGGCACAGTTTAAGGGCACTTGCCAGTCATACTGAGCTTACAAAGAGCAAGAATGTGGCTGATTTTAAAACTCAGCTTATAGTCTATCTTATGATTTGTTGCCTAAATCATAATATTCTCAAGAAGGAAAATATGGGCCATTATTAATGCCAGAGAATAAGGGTTAACTAAGCTTATCCAGGATAAACTGGATATATAGTCACCTTATATATAGATAAAGAAAGTTAAGTAAGTGTCAATACTTTACAAACTGAATTTTTTGATCTACGGACTCTTTCTTGCAAAGCGTTATGTTAAGTCGACATTGTTTACAATCTATTTGAAAAAAAAAAAGTAAGCATGCAGTTGAAGTATGATGAAATAGATTCTATGACTGGGTATATTCCTTTAAATTAAATCTGACAATACATGAGAATATCATCAATTGCAACGAGTATAAAATCCAACTCAAACTGACTTTAAGAAGAAAGAAAATTATTGGCTTATGAAATGGAACTATTACGTGGGCTTCAGGCATGGCATACCCAAGACCCCAGCTCATTGCTCAGTTTTGCCCTTCAACAATGTCATAACTGTTATAGGATATATTTTGCATACCATACTATATTAGAAAGGAAAGAAAACTTTCCTTTCTTGACCTTCAAATGAAAGCGCCAAGCTTCTGTGTGATTGGACTAGCTTAAGTCATATACTCACACCTAAACAAATCACTGTGACAAGGAGAATGGAAGTTTCCACCCTCATTCCTTGGTTTTACAGAATGAGATATTTTAAAGGTTAACAGTATACCTATTCTAGTCATTATTCCATATCAAGAAAGATTTCCCAGAGAAATCAATATTTAAATGAAAGGTAATTTCTTTATAAACAAACTAACCATCTTATATTAATGGTTCATTTTTTGTTTCATTAAATTTTCTATTTCTCATTAGCATTATATAAGTAATTGTGGAATTTAAAAGCTGGAAAGAGAAAAAAGACAGAATGCCATCTCTTTTCTCATTTCCAAAGGAATCGAAATGGATATACATTTTCATTTTCTTTCATTAAATGTCTCAAGAAATATAATGTATCACATAAACATGTATAAACAAGGATTCCCAATGCTGAAAAACAGGAAAAATTTTGTCATCACCTTATTTCATTCTTTTTTTTAATCCTCTCTCAAGTCTTTGATGACATCTCCAAATGTCAGCTTTAAGTCATAACAAAAATTGAGCAAAGAATAGTGTTGTTGTAATTTGGCCACTCCACCCTCTCCTCAAATATAGATGGACTTGAATAATATGTGAACATGTGTCCTGCTTTTTCTCATATTTGCAGAAATGGCATGAGCTTTTCTGGAGTCAGACATCTAAAAGTTTGCCTTATGTGTTACTGGCAAGCTACACAACTTCTACAATTCTCAGTTTGAGTGTTTGTAAAACTTGGATAGGAAACTGTTTGTTGGGGCACCTGGGTGGCTCAGTGGGTTGAGCCTCTGCCTTCAGCTCAGGTTGTGATCTCAGGGTCCTGGGGTTGAGCCCGCATTGGGTTCTCTGCACAATGAGGAGCCTGCTTCCCGCTCTCACTCTGCCTGCCTCTCTGCCTACTTGTGATCTCTCTCTTTCTCTGCGTCAAATAAATAAATAAAATCTTTTAAAAAAAGAAAGAAAACTCTTTGTCACAGTGTAGCTATCAGGATGAAAAGCATGCTTTAAGATCTTTGTAAATAAATCTCAACTCTGCAGTTGTATTTGTTCTACCTTTGTGTTACTTTTCGTCACATTTTCTTTTTGCTGTAATGTAACAGTGGTATTTTACATCATTCATCAAAGTAGACAAGTAAAGTCATTCTTTAAAACAAATAATTAATTTTATAGGATTCAGTAGGTTTGTATGGTGGTTCCTCTTGCTAATAGCAGCAGTTAGCCTTGGTGAAAAATGATAGACGAAAAAACAATTAATTGTGATGGCTATTTTTGTAGCATAAATAAATCAAATTTTCAAATCTGAGATGGAATCAAAGGGGCAATGGTAGTGTTTCAAAGCTCCTTGTCATTTGATGCTACAAACTTTTAAAAAGAGAGAAACTTGTTTTACTCAAATTGTTGTCCAAGTGCTTCAGAAAATGTGTGTTTTCCTAATAGATGAGAATTTTTTTACTTGGATTAGGAAGAAATGCTTGGAGAATAGTGGGAAGAGTAGCTTCTGTTGAAACAGGTTTTTAGACAGTGGAGTATGATAAGTATGCCTCAAGTCAAAGATGAAATAGCCTTGAGAAACTCAGTGGCTGGAGATAGGTGTGTTTGAGCCCAGGGTGGTATGCAAGGATATTTGCGCCTTCCTTGCCCTTCTTTCTTCTAAATCGTTCTTACCTTAAATCTCCAATTACTTGCTGAAGGGGGAATGGGAAGAAAATGTGCATGTTATTATGGGAAAGTTCTGCTAAGAACTATGGAGACTTTTAGAACAGAACTGTTCTGGATGTTAATGCCAATTGCCTAGTGTTTATTTACTTAAAGATAATGTCACACCTTGGGTTTCTGGGGAGCTGTCGCTGAGATGCAGTTGAGCGTACTGGAGTTTACTTGTGAGTGCTCTTGGGGTCAATAGAAGAGGGCAGAAGGAGAAGCTGAGCTGTGAAGCATTCCTAGTAGGGGTCTCATGTGACCTGAAGCTTCAGGGACTCTTCAGAATTGTTGTGATTTGAGAAGAGAGGACCAGCCCTTTATAACTTCATGTCTAGTCACTCATTGGAGATGAGCTTTCAGGGAGGGAAATATAAATTTGTAAGAGACGATGTTCTTCAGCAAAGGCAATTCCTAGAAGGGAGTTGACAAGCTGAAGGTTATCTACCAGAAGCACGTAACTCCCTCATTTTTGAAGGGGAATCTGGGAAGCATATTACAGCTTCTCAGTGCAGATAAGTTCATTATTTCAGATAGAGCCCAGCTGGATAAAAAGATATGTCCAGAATTGAATAGATTGCTAAAACAAATTGTATTATATTTTATGCCAATATTTACTGGATGATATTGTTTTGTTGCAGTATTTATTGTATATCCAAGTACACATATATTACTTTATAGAAACACATGCCACATATATTTCTGTGAAGATTATACATACCTATATGGAGTGTTATGGAAGGAGACATAGATAGATAGATAGATAGATAGATATGGCTATAGATATATATAGTCTATATAGTTATATATATATATGGCAAAATTTGGGGATGCTAAGTAAGTGTTACCCTCCCTATCAGGTGTTATGATTATGGTCTATAAGAAAGGTTCACTTAAGGCAGTAATAGATATACATAAATCTGTGTATATGTGTGTGTGTGTATATATTACTGATATAAATATTTATAATTACATATAATAAAATGAATTGTCTCTGGATGAATAGGGTTATAGGTGTTATTTATGCTGTTTTACAGAATGATGTTCCTATATAGTGTTATGAATGTGTACTGTTTCTTTATATCAAGTAAAAACAGCAAAAGAAAATTTAAATGATCACTATGGAAAAGAATTCCAGTGTATGACACTTAGATTTGTTCAATTTTTCCATTAAAATATTGAATAATAGAGGGTGCCTGGGTGGCTCAGTGGGTTAAGCCGCTGCCTTCAGCTCAGGTCATGATCTCAGGGTCCTGGGATCGAGTCCCGCATTGGGCTCTCTGCTCAGCAGGGAGCCTGCTTCCTTCTCTTTCTCTCTCTGCCTGCCTCTCAGTGTACTTGTAATTTCTCTCTGTCAAATAAATAAATAAAATCTTTAAAAAAATATTGAATAATAGAAATAAATATAAGAATATAAAAAAGGAACAGATTTTGAAAAAATGGAAAGAAATACTTAAAGACACAGAATTATTGCTGAGCTATCGTTATTGAAACAATAGCATCTGGCTTTGGCCAAATTGCTTCTGGCAAACTCCTTTTGGCCAAAACATGTTGGGCCAAATAATATGCTACTATAAAATTCTGGGCACTTATACCTACTATTTATTTTGCCCTAGTATATACCAGGCACTGGACTATGCACATGGCATTTAATGTGTTTAATCCTCTCAAATATAGTGCACACTAACTGATATTATGTTTGTTTCATGAAGGAAGTGATTCCGAAATGTTAAGTTAGTTGCCCAAAGCAAAACCATTGATAAAAGCTGGATTCCAACCCAGAATTATTGGCAAGAAACCATGTTCATACACACACACACACACACACACACATATATATATATACATTTGCATATACAAGATACATATATAACATATATTGAGCCTTAGTATTGAAAAATACTCTTTAGGACATATCTAGGGAATAGAAAGAGTAGGGATGAAAATGTGTTTGTTTCAGAAAGAAGATACATTTAAATAGGCGTTCTTATGATCTTCAACTGTCCTTTGAAAAAATATACTGAGGGAAGCAATAATAGGGAATCTGAATCTTGAGCAGAAAAACAACAGAGAACTTGTCAAAGAGCTAAGATAAAAATGTCAAAGAATAGAATAATTTTGCAGCCTAGATAGGCACCCATAGGGTAAGAAAAATTGGTTTCACCACAGTATGCATCTCCATAAACTAATGTCCAGTATCAAGCTATGATCAAGCTCATTCTTCCCCTTCACCACCCCTCACCCCAATATGCATCTCATAGGATAATTATATAGATAACTGTCTGTGTTCTTAACTAACTGACTAGGCCCCAGTTCTTGTTTCGATTGTGGTGGGGGGAGTGATAATATGAGTAATAATAGATGAAAGACAAGGCAGAATTGTGAAATTATTCAATTGATAGAAATGATGCAGAGAGGTAGAATGAAATTTTTAAAGATCTGGTTATTAAAGCATGTTTGACAAATACAACCATGAGGAAATCAAAAGAGAATTTTTTCAGGTTTTTATTTTAATTCCAGTTAATGTACATACAGTGTAATATCAGTTTCAGATGTAAAATTTAGTGACTCAGCACTTCCATGCAACACCTGGTGCCCATCACAGGTGCCCTCCTTCATCTTCATCACCTATTAAAAAAGAAAGAAAAAAATTTAATGTTATATTACAAGAACAAAATTAAATCCATTATTGAATGGAAGTAAGTGAGGATTACAGGGAACTATTGTTTTTGAACTGATAATACTTCACTGAAGAATAATAAATTTTAGGGGCACCTGGGTGGCTCAGTTGGTCAAGCATCTGCCTTCTGCTCAGGTCATGATCCCAGGACTCTGGGATTGAGCCCCAGGTCAGGCACTCTGCTCAGCAGAAGCCTGCTTCTCCCTCCCCTGCTGCTCCTCCTACTTGTGCTTGCTCACTCTGAAGTAAATAAATAAACTCTTTTTTAAAAATGAATAATAAATGTTAAAGTGTGTGGCTTGCACAGTATTATTGTCCTAGGTCAATATTGTTACGCACAGCTGTTAGATTATTTTTGGTAGCTAGCAGTAGCAAAAGCTTAGTGTGGTAAGTAATAGTTACTCTTCCCTACTGTGTGACTCTCAGTTATTATGATCACAATCTGTGTAAAAGGTTTACTCCAGGAAAATATGCAAATATTCTAAAATTTAAAGGTAGGATTCAATTAACCTTATAGAGGGTATCATGTAATCAGAATCTTTGGATTCAGTGTAGAGATACAGCATGGTTTGGACTTCAAAATTTGGGTACCATTCCAAAAAGTACAGGATCAGTACTTGCTGGATTTTTGTATCTGGTCCTGGTAAAGATGAGGAGTGTCTCTAACATCTTTTAACCTGAACATGTATCTTGAATAACAGTGATCTCATAAATGAAAATTCATTTCTAACATTCATTTCGCTCATTAGCAAGGCCTCTGGTGTTGACTGTGATTAAAATGGTTAAAGTACTTGTAGCACCTGCCTCAGGAATCTGACCTTTCTGATTAAAATCTGACCCCATCCCCCGTATGAATTCCTGACCGAGGCAACTGACTGCTAACACATTCATACTATCACATCTGTGCTGAAGAATCTTAAAGTAATTATAGACTTCATAACATACAACTCATAATTTTCTAACTTGAAAGATGATTTTGGGGTTTTGTTTTATTTTATCACAGACATTTTAACCTGCATCAGATCAAGAGTTTTAAATAATTCATAATCTCCAACGTCAAATTTCTTGTCTAACTTTTCCTCCTTACAGAAGTCACCATGGGCAGTTGAAATATGTACGTGTCAGTTTGCCTTGATTTAGGATATTCAGGCTTAAGAATATATCTGTCTAGTAAACAAGCCAACTCTGTGTCAACTAGTTTTTTAAAAATTTTTTTAAAGATCAATTTAGTTTAGAGAGAGAGAACATAGTCATACACACATGTGCACACATGCACACAATCAGAAGGAGGAGCAGAGGGAGAGAATCTTTAAGCAGACTCCCCACTGAGTGCAGAACTTAATGCATGGCTCAATTCCAGGACTCTGGGATCATGACCTGAGCCAAAACCAGGAGTCAGCTGCTTAGCCTGCCGAACCACTCAGGCGCCCCTGTGTCAACAAGTATTTTTGCCCGGATTTTGTCCTTATGCATAAGTGTTTTAAATGAGACATGTCTTTCAACTTTGTGCCCTAACTATATGAGAAATTTGGTTATCTTTAGTGGTCTAACAACAAAACCAAGCATGAAGCCCCCAAAATTCATTGTATATATTCAGAAGAGGCAACCCTTTTGTTTTCGTTCAATCACAAATAAAGTGTTATTATGTGAGACTATCTCCCTGGCTTGTATGGGGGTAATGGGGCATGGGATTTACAGATTTGACAGTAACTGAGAGATTGAAAAGATATGTAGCTCTTCCCTACAACTTTGCTTAATGAAACCCTCAGTATTGCTGTGAAAAGAGCTTATTGTTTGCTTTTCATGCAAATCATCTTAGTTTTTATTTGTTCATCTAATAATCTGTAATTTAGAATAATGTAGTCTTTTTTTTTCTGCTACTGTTGTGAAGTAGGAAGCAGAAAATGGTAACAGGAAATGGATGAGCGAGTATCCATCCCATAAATCGGAGTTCATTCTTTCTCTTTCCCTTCCTTTCCCCCTTCTTCCCTTCCTTCTTTGTCTTCTTTCCTTCCTTTCTTCCTTTGTTTCCTTCTTTGTTTTCCTCTTTCTTCCCTTCTCCCTTTCTCTCTTCCTGTTGATCTATCTGTATTTTCGGCTTTGTCAATACGAGAATCATTGATTGTAAACAAACTGGCTGATAGTGAATTTTTTCTGAAGTCACGTGAGATGGGTAAGTGGCCTGGCGCTCTGCATTTGGGTTATTTGCTCCAAATAACCCTTATAAGGTTATGATCTTAACTAGTTTTCAAAAATAATTTCGAATAACACTGCGCTTCTTAAACATCTCTCCAGTATGAACCCTTGCATTAAAGAATGAATCCAAGTAAGTCTGTGGTGTGACTTTTACACCAGAGGTGTGTATGGACTGACACAGCCAGGTCACAGACTTCAATTGTAGCCTTATCTTCTCTGTACATATTTGCATATCTAAAACGTCTCATCATTATGTTCTGTATAACAAACTCATCATGTTTTTAAAGGTGGTGTGGGTAATGGGAAAGAGAGGACCAAAACGTTGCTTCAGCTCCCAACTCTTGCTGTAAATGTCATCACCACCAACATTTTAAATGCATGCTTTTACTATTTTGCAGTTCTTTTCCTTTGATTACTCTTGTTGATGCAAGCCTTTAGGCATAATATTTGTGTACAAAATTTATGCAGGATTTTTGTACTAAAGAGACAATGAGCTATCTATTGTACTTTGAAAAACCTCATCATTTAAAAATTTCTTAATTTTGTTTTGCTTGGAATGATCAGAAAGAATAAAGCAGATGTGTGATTCATCTCCTGAGAATTAGAATGGAGGATTAGTATTTCAGGTCTTTCTTAATATTGGCACATCTGTGAATCAGCAATAGATTTCTTTATAGTTTGAAATACAAAATTCTAGACTTAATTAAAATCTCACTGATGTTCGCCACTAGATGATTATGTATTTCAATTTTCTTTCATTTTGTTTTCAATTTATCATTGAGGAACAGTTCACAGGTCTCTTCCGTCTATTTGTTTTGTTTGTGTCCATGTTTGTATTTCATCATTTGGGAGAAAAGTCTTCTGCCATTCTGAAGGTCATTTACCTGAGAATAATAGAAAGATGCCTCAATTCAAATAAGTGCATAGTAATTATCTATCAGTGATCACTGCTCATTAGTTCCATTTCAGGAGGAGTGGCCTGGCTCCCTACCTCCTACATACTCTCCTATCCCCTCCCCCAACACTGTATCCCAGAGCCTACCATTCATTCAAGTCCTTGGGCTAACTTGGCCACCCACTGTGTTCTTGTTGTTTTGTGTATGGTAGTGACAAGATTTAATTGGATATTGTTGAAAAGACACAGAGGCTAACTCTCAATTTTCATATGTGGCTCTTCCCTCTCCTTCTGTACCACCTCCTTTCCTTGATGAGAAAATTGCTCTCTCCATAGTAACAATTAAAAAAAAAAAAGCTTTCCAATTTTTGGTAGTACTTGTTGCAGAGAAAAGAAGTCAAAAAGTAGAAGCAGTTTAAAAATGAGAAGGGGGAGGAAGACAGCTGGGAAGAAGGCTTAATGTTGATGAGTAGGTGTTGATGGGGGAGAATGAAGCTGAATGAGCAAAGCTGAGGGGAAGTTGGTGTCTCTGTATCTAAGAAGGCAGTACCCCTTCCTTTCCTGCAGGCTGTCATTCCCCCAAAGATAAGGACTTTGTTCTGGATTTCTGCCAGGATTCACTCCTGGAAGAGCTGCTTGTCACAAAACAGCAACACCCTGATTTCCTCAGGGAGTTACAGTTCATTAATTTTTCTTAATGTAACGCTTTTGTGAGCTGCAGTTTCCACCTCTTAATAGGGACATTCAGAGGGACTTTTGGTGATGGGATGAGGAAAAGGCGACAGTACACCTCTCCTGCCTCTGGAGGTCTTTAGTTAAACCAGATCTGCCCTGGAGAGCTGATTTCTCACTGCTTAATGTCTCCTGTGCTTTCCAGATTGTGGAATTTTGTAACCCTTGACAATGACTTTCACATAGTACTGAACGAGCCCCCAAAAGTATACCACATCATGTCAGGCAGTTTCATGCGAAATGACAGCAGGACATTTGTAGTAGGCTAACTAATGGCTCCCCAAAGAGAGATATGTCCTCAACCCTGGAACCTGTGAGTATGTTACCTTCCATGCTGGAAAGGACTTGCAGAGGGGTGAAGTTAGGGATGTTGACGTGAGGGGTGCCGGGGTGGCTCAGTTGGCTAAAGTTAAGCAACTGCCTTTGGCTCAGGTCATGATCCTGGAGTCCCATGATCAGACTCCTGCTCAGCGGGAGGTCTGCTGCTTACTCTGACCCTCCCCACCTTGTGTTCTCCCTCACTCTCTCAAATAAATCAATAAAGTCGTTTTTAAAAAGCCTTAAAAAAACATGTTGATGTCTGTACTGTCATTTGCACTATGGAGTATGATGCCTCCATCAGAAAGGATGAATACCCAACTTTTGTAGCAACATGGACGGGACTGGAAGTGATTATGCTGAGTGAAATAAGTCAAGCAGAGAGAGTCAATTATCATATGGTTTCACTTATTTGTGGAGCATAACAAATAACACAGAGGACATGGGGAGATGGAGAGGAGAAGGGAGAAGGGAGTTGGGGGAAATTGGAAGGGGAGGTGAACCATGAGAGACTATGGACTCTGAAAAACAATCTGAGGGTTTTCAAGGGGCGGGGGTGGGGAGCTTGTGTGAGCCTGGTGGTGGGTATTATGGAGGGCACATACTGCATGGAGTACTGGGTGTGGTACATAAACAATGGATTCTGGTACACTGAAAAGAAATTAAAAAACTAAAAATTTTTTTAAAAACCATGTTGATAGGGCAGGGGGTCTTGATGAATTATTTTTGGGTGCCCATTGTAATCACAAGCGTCCTTAGAAGAGAAGAGGCAATGTAATCCTGCAAGCAGGCAAGGGGAGGAATGAGAAGATGCTAACCTGCTGACTTTGAAGATGGGCAACAGGGCCAAGAACCAAGGATGGTAGGTAAGCTCTAGGAGCTGGGAAAGGCAAGGGAACCAGATCTCTCTGAGAGACTCCAGAAGGAACAAAAGCTCCTGACAAGTGCTGACACTTTAAATTTTTTAATTTGATTTTTAAATTAAAATGCTGACACCTTAATTTTTGCTTCTAAGACCTATTTTCAGATTTCTGACCTCCAGAACTATAAAATAATAAATGAAGATTATTTTAAGCCACTAAATTAGTGATAATTTGTGACAACAGCCATAGGAAACTAGTATAGCTGTGAAAAATTTAATAATAACTGATTTTATATAATTTTAATGCAGGCTTTCTTACTGGGATTTATTTTTTTAATTATAAGAAACTATATAAGGTATAGAGAAAGTGTCATGATCCCTCCATTTTAACCATAGATCTATGTATTTCCAGTATTACAGAAAGACAAATTTGAAACAATTGTGTGGACTAACAACAGTGAGGATAAAAGTTGAGAAAGTGTCCATCTGGAAATGATGTTGGGAGAAGAATGAATACTAACAAACCAGTTATGTAATTTTCCCTCCTGTTTTTTTTTTTTTCTTTTCCCATGATTTGTTTAACCCCTTGCACTCAGTTTTAGATACTGTAGATAGTCTTGGACAGCAATGAAGCCTTGATGGGTTTAGTGGCATGAGAAACATCACAAGGGCAAGAAGGTGAAGAATATGTTTGAGAAGAAAAAGCAGAGTAGCCGGTCCGGAGGTCTGTGGCACGCAGACAGGGATAGGCTTAGGAGTCAAATGGTTTTCTCCTTTTAAGTGGCTGGCTGCCTTTGGGGAAGTTGCTCATGTGTAATAATGGATATCTAGCATCCAGCTAGGTAGCATTGTTGTCAGAATTAAATCATGTTTGTGAAACATTGAGCCCAGCTTCTGCTGCATTGTAGCTGCCCAAGAAGTTCTGGCTGCAATGTACCAGAAAAGGATGATCTGAGGCATTTTGCTCTACCTCCACTGTCTTAGTTCCGTGACCTTGAGTAAATTATGTAACCTCTCCCTGCCTCATTTTTCTTGTCTATAAAAGAGGGTAAGAGTACCTGGCTCAGACGGTCGGCCTCCATTAATAAAGGCAAGATGCTTAGGGTGATATCTGGCACACAGGAAACTCACAACACTAGTTGTTATCATGTTGTAATTGTTATGCTGTAGCAGTTTGTACTTGATCTTAGCCACAAGGCTGAGAAGTGATGCTGTAGGAGCTTGAATTGTAAAATGGTGCACTTTTAGAGGGACGGGGTGACGGGTTTTGGTACTTATTGCCGGTGAGTATGGTATTTGAGTGGAGCAGGCAGATAATTACTGTTAAAAGATTACAAGATGTGTATTCACTAAACCAAACTGTTTAATCAATTGCATCCCTTACATTCCCTTTCTCTCTTCTTTTTTTAACCTTCCATTTTGGGCTGCCCATTGTACAGATATTTAATACTCAGTCTTCTCTTCAGTAACACATGTGGTATGAGTTACTCTGGTCACTGCTGGTGAAAAACGTCATCCCGTTCATGAACCAACAGCTCAGAATTAGCTTTCACATTAGCTTACCTGGCTTTGTGAAGTTTTAATTGAAGTATTGACCTCATTACTACCCCTCTGGCCACTATCTTAGAGAAAACTTCCACTAAAAGTAAGGCAGGTCATTAATAGAAGAAAGAGAGAGAGAATTGAGATTGAAGTATTGGAAATTAGAACCAACTGACAGTACCGTTTTATGTATTATTACCACTTTTTGTCTCACCTGGTCTCACACCACCAAAATGTCTGAGGCAGCAAAGGGTGAGCAATTTTGCTCACATCGTATAAACAAAACAGGAAAGCGAATAGAGAAATCTTACTGAATCCTTTCTCCAGAGACTGCTCTTCTTTTTAAATTACTTAAAATTTATTGAAATGGGTGTTAATAATAAGTGCCCTTCCCAATAAAACAGGGAATTAAACTTAACTCTTCCCTACAATGTAAACAGCTTGATTAGGTATGCGGCATTACAAAATCCATTTAAAAACTGATTATACTTGCCCTTGGAGCACATCTAGAGCTCACAGTTAAGAAGCTGTACACATTTTCCTATCAAACAGAACATAAAGTTTCCATATTCCTCAGAATCAGCTTCGTCTGAGCCATGTGTTTGCTTGGAACTGTGCCACATAAAGCAACCCCTTCACAACCCCCCCGCCCCCCGAAGCTGGGCTTTTTTTCATGCTGCAGAGCAAGTGTGTGATTTACTGGCATAGTGTGCTAATGTAGACCCATTTTTATAGGATAAGAACTAGTACAGTCCAGGGAATTGAAAAGTATATCTGAGGTTCTCCCTCTAGAATATGTCCCCTCCTTTAAAAGCTGTCACACTGCAAGTTCCAATTGAGTTAAAGGCTGTTGAGCTCCTACAGGGAAATATATTCTATTGTAATTTTTATGTGCCCCAATAACAGTCTGTTCTCTGTTTACTGAAGAGAGTTTTTATGTCATAAAATGGTATTTTTTTGACAGAGAAGCAGAATCATTGTTTTATTATAGAAATTTTCCTCTTACAACAGCAAAAATAAATAGATCATCTCTTAAGCTTCTGATCAATGTCTAATACCTCGTACCCCCCAGC